>NW_019525428.1:272544-273425 GCF_002814215.2 Seriola lalandi dorsalis | reverse complement strand
GGGGGGAGAGTGCAGGGGACTGAGTGGCAGGAGACAGCGAAGTTGGAGCAGGTGTTCATGGTGCGCATGTGGAGTGACGCACCAAGCTCCGTTCAAAAAATCTGACATTTAAACTTTTCTGACACTTAATCAAAATGTGCTCGTGCGCAAGTATGACTTAAAGACTAATTCATATTATATGGATAATTACGAAAGAACCGGCGTTAAAAAATAACTCGAATTAGCTCTTTATATAAACACAATCGAAACTTTGGTAATGTGCTAACAGAGCTAGCTACCGCGGCTACCAAGAGGAGAAAGTACTTTCTAACGGCAGAATTTAAAAAATCTATCTTAAGTAATGTTTGGTTGCTGTATGCCGAATTGAACAGAGGCTCATATTAATTAATAAAAACCCTTAAATAGTGTTCTATTATAAAGCAGTTTATAAATATCAAAGTGAAATATTACATTTTGGAGGATTTTGAACGGAGTCTGGTGAAAGTGCGGCGAGACGTCAGAAGGGAAACGAAAAGCGAAGCTGACAATTCCCACATTAGCACATAGTGTCCACATTATGCTAGCTAAAGGGGGCACTTGTCTCCCCTGCAGCTTTTAATCCACACAACCGCTAACTTCACGAAACCACAAGCCCAGCAAACACCATCACAAACACCGGAAACCTTACAACTCGTCCACGGTACAAAAAAACAAAACAGACCAAACTTACTTTTTTTAACTCCAATGAATGAAACTCCTCTCTCCCTCCGCTGTTTTCATCGCCTCTGCTCCTTTAAATAAAGCCACGTGTTTTTCTCCGTTTCTGCGAATTATTGAGGAACAACAGGAGCGTTTATGGGGTTTTGTCCCGACGTGCTTTTGTTATGATAATCCCCCCCCCC
>NW_019525428.1:271914-272494 GCF_002814215.2 Seriola lalandi dorsalis | reverse complement strand
AATAAGTAACTACAGATCATGATTTGCATATTTATTTCGTCATTTATTTAGCTACGCCAAAACAAATAGTTCCGCAACTGAGCTAGTGCTGGACTTTTGCTAAGCAACACATAAAACATTTTTCCTGACCTGTCAAATCGGCGCACTTGAAGGTGTGCACCGAAGTGTGCAGGCTTCTTTCCTTCCCTTCATCCTGACGACAACACATAGTCTAATACAAATTATGTTATTAAGTTATTTCTGGAAATATATTCATCTTCGCAGTGCAAAGTTTGCTACAATCTAAGATAGTTAACGGCCGTTAGTGTAACACTAATTGTACAACAGTTAGTTCCGACCAAGTAATTTGATTGGACGAGAGGCATTCCATGAGTGCTGATATAGAGTACAACCGCACTGGGACCGTTAACTACATGTATCACTCCGCTTCGCCTGTGTTCTATTAACCGTTGATCAGCATTACATTAACGGTCGTTGTCTATCTGAGATTGACACAAACTTTGAAAAGATAAATATATATTTCCAGAAACAACATTTGATTTAAACGATGTATGGCGGTCAGAAAAGGATGAAGGGAAGA
>NW_019525428.1:271439-271864 GCF_002814215.2 Seriola lalandi dorsalis | reverse complement strand
TAAAAAGTAAATGGATGACCAAAGTTATTACAAATGTGCCCTGTGGGAAACATGAATCAAAACTTAATGGAGCTCCATCTAATAGTTATTGAGACATTTCACCCAAAGCCAAAACAAAAGTGTCAACTTCATGGTGGCGCTAGAGGAAAAAATCAAGAGATCAATAAGTAAATGGGATTTCTCCTCTGAGGACCGTCACTGTCGGTACAAAACTTCATAGCAATCTTTTTAGTAGCTGAGATATTTCTGCTGGTGCACAAGTGACAACAAAGAAAAAGGTGCAGTCCACTATTGTGCTCTAACAAATTAAATTACAACAAACAAATGACAACACAGTGAACATAATTGATGATGTCCACAAGTGGGATTTTGTGTTCCACAACAAGAATCAGCCATTAGGGCTGCACAATTAATCAAAATATAAT
>NW_019525428.1:249212-271389 GCF_002814215.2 Seriola lalandi dorsalis | reverse complement strand
AAAAAAAAACCATAGACTTAATATATTCTGCAGATATTTGAATGTCCACACAAAGGGAGCTGTCTTAGCTTGCCCACTTGTTAAAGAAAAAAAAAAAAAATCCACTGATGCGTTGGTATATCCCAGTTCATTCAAACCGGTGCGGGAGTTTTTACAGTCATTGTTTTGCTCCTCTGTCCATTGTCTCCTTCGCAGCTATTCGCACACAGTGAAGACGCTCTCCCACACAGGGAGAAACAGCTGGCTCACAGTCATCTGTCCGCCCGCAGAGTCAGAGCTACTGTCAGAGGGAGAGAGGGAGAGAGAGAAACCGGAGAGGAGGAGCAGGGGGATGAAAAGAAGGTGGAGACCCTGAGTCAGAGAGAGAGAGAGAGAGAGAGAGAGGGAGAGGGAGGGAGAGAGAGAGAGGGAGAGGGAGAGGGAGAGAGAGAGAGAGAGGGAGAGAGAGAGAGGGAGAGAGAGAGAGAGAGACCAGAGTCCAAGTACAGATCCTCCTGGTCAAATATAAAGTCTGGATCTGCAACTGCACGATCCTGTTCAACACTTACTATCATTAATAATAATAATTCTTATTACAACTGATATTAGGAGCATTGCAGTTAATTACATTATTATTATTATTATTATTGCTGCTATCACTATCATTAATATCACTATCACTGCATGTTCTGGTTCTTTTGCACGGTGGAGGCAGATGGCCGCCCACCCTGAGTCCGGCTCACTGTCGCCTGGTGCTCGCCCTTGGTGGGAAATGTTGTGTCTCTGTAAATAATATTATGATCTTATAATATTATAAAGAGAAGGTCTAGACCTGCTCAGTTTGAAAAGTGCCTTGAGAAAACTTCTGCTGTGAATCTTCTGCCTCATCTTTATCTAACGTAGCTCTGCTTCCAAGTAAAGAGCACTTATACTTACTTATACAATATCTGTCTTTATTATATATTATTATTATTATTAGAAAATAATACTTCAGTAAAGTACAGATATTTAAAAAAATATGTACTGTAAATGCACGTTGTTACTGTCCACCACTATTAATGTCTAATCTAATTAATGTATTAATTATGTCAAAGTCTGTTTTATGTTGCCAACAATCCCTGAGGTTTAATCAGCCGAGTCAATAAAGCTGATTTTAATTTGACGGAGAGCCAGAGTGAGAGATTATTGCCAAGGTGTGTCTCTCTATCTCTCTCTCTCTTTCTCATTTACTTTATCGCTGTATGAAAGAACAAAGGTGAAGCCTCAAGTGTTACAAAACATTTATTTGAAGCCATAAAAAACAGACATTAATGGCAGCGATCAGAGGGAGACACATTAGCTTCTGAAGTAAATGTTATGGTGTGTGGCATCGGTTTATGTGTCTGCCTCATTGACTTTATATCAAGTCAGACTATTTAATTTGTTTTTATTTTACACTACAGAAGGAAAAAGGCGATTCTACAACTTAAATAAGAAAACACTTCTGCATTCACAGTCTTACTGTTATAACGCAGGGAAAATGGCTCTGAGTGTTTTATTACATAGATCATGGGATGAATTTATGTATAAAATGCATCACATTTTATAAGATGCCATATTGTTTATGAGCAAAATAAGCATCAGAAAATAAATCAGATTAATGTAGTTAAGTACAAATGAAAGTATTTTAATGTAAAGAGGAGGTAAAGTACAAAACCAAAGACTGGGATCAAAAGGTTTCACTGAGTTGTGTGTTTTATATGTTTCATATGATGCATGATGATGATAATTTAAGTTCATACAGTCGATAAAAAGGATTAAAAACGCAATAAATAAGGTGTTAAAAAAAAGGTCAATATTGATCAAAGGTTTGTTGAAAATATACAAGTTTAAAATCATTTCTGGTTGGAAAATAAATTCCCTTCATGTGAGGCTTTGTTTTATTTTGGCGCGTGTTGTTTTCAGTATATAATGTTGTTAATGTGCTTTAATATGGACGATGTGATACGTTTTCTGTATCTTTGTCTGATTTCGAACACGTGTTTGGAGCCTGATTATTGACGGACACCAGCTCACCATGTTCGAGCTGATTATACAGACACTTAAGAGACTTTGAAACGACGGAGAAACGTGTGTTTTGAACTGTTATGTTTTTTATTTCTTGTAGTTTTCATATCTACTTAACATCTGTATGAACCGTTATCTGTTGCACCAGTGTAGCTATAAGGAGTATTATTGCTGTCTGTTAAAGGGATTTAATATTGAACTTCTATAATATTAGGGGACTTATTATAATATTTTAGTCAAAATGAAACACTTAATGGTATTTACTTGTATGTTAGATGTTTAGCCACAAACTAGTGTCTTCTTTCACATTTAATGGTGAGATCCTGGTGCGAGCCCACCGTCCCCCTCGTCTGTTTCCTGACAGGCCGAGTCAAGGCGACCGGCCGTTATCCCTTTAAAACATCAGCTCATCCCGCTTTGAACAAACTGGCTTAGTTTTTACATGCCCTTTCATTGCTGGGATTTCCCTCCGCCGGCTCTTCTGATTTATACTGTAAATCCAAGAGGATTAGCACTAAACGCGTGTTGAGCACATTTTCATTTTGTAACAATACCGACTTGTTGCTGCTTGATTTTCTATAAATTGTAACGCTGACACGTCAAAGCCGTTTTAAAAAAAAAAAAAAAAAAGTGTGAACTGTTTATTTGTGAGGTGTGAAAGCTCGGACAGCAGACGGCATTACATCACTTGTGACACAGAGCTCGCCGTGATGCGTCCCCTGCACCCTGCAGTACGTCACGTTTCATTTAAGTGTCCTGTGCTCGTAATGTACACAACTCATGGGAGTGGTAAGTGACCAATTAAGTCTGACCCACTTCCTTTCTCCTCTGTATCAGCCGCCATTATCACTAAAGGAAGCGACGTGTCGTGTAAACAACTCAAACTATTCCTTTCATGACCGCGTCACAGCTCTGACAGGATCCTGACAGCGAACTCCGCTTTACCCGAACACCGATGCTCCAACCTGAAACCCTCTCCGGGGCTAAAGTCAAATCCGTCTGGGGGGGCAGAAGGGGCAGTATAAATAGCCCCGTGTCCCCTCTCAGGTTACCTCGCCACAGTCCAGGTTGAAATACCAAAAGACAGAGGGACACACTGACAGACAACACACACACACACACACACACACACACACACACACCACAGAGTCATGCAGGACTCTGGACACTGTGTGCAGACAGCGTTTAGAGAGGAATGATATTAGTCATTGTGGTGTGTTGTCTTTGTGCTATTAGCATAACGCTGCAGTGTGTGATTACACAGAGAGGGAGGTTCACTTCCTGTGAGTAATGATGAGTCGTGTCTCATCATACACTCTGTCTCCCTCTGAGGCTCTGATGCCAACCTCGAAGAATTTCTATGACTAAACTCAAACAGTTTAAGTTTTATCAGCAGGATCATAAACCAACAGTTTATGACAGTTTCAATTACAAAAGACTCGTAATATGTTTGTCTCACATGCAAAACATTTTTCACTGATGTGGGTAAATGAGGACAGCAGTTCTCAAAGCGGCGTCAGGAGAGTTATTGTCACTATAACTGCATCCATAAGTAACACAGTGACATAATGGATGATTATTTTGATCAGGGGTCTCACGCACTTTCTGTAATTAAACATTTAAAAGCAACGATCTTATCAGACGGGGGTCCAGAGTCGAATTTGTGTCAGTTTCAAGGAATTGACGTGAAAAAGTTTGAGAACCAGTGAATTAGGAAATCCTGCACGGTTCGGGGAATAAAGCATCGTTTATTATAGGAGAATTTTATGGCTTAATTGGGTTGGTCTAATTACAGTTGTGAATTCAACTATCACTCAGTTATTATAACATTTTACAGTAAATGGCTTCACATTCACAGCGTTTTTCTACAACATACACAGAGGATCACTGGGGTTCAGTATGTTCACTTCGACACACAGACTGGAGGAGCCGGGGATCGAACCATCGACCGTCTGATTAGTGGACGACCTGCTCTGCCTCCTGAGCCACAGCTGCCGCTCTGTTACTGTGTTAAATGTGGACGTCCGTCTGAATTGAAAACAAAGGTGATTTGACACTAACTACACTGGTTCTGGTTTGAACCACTGCACTTAATTAATCTGATTAAACTGGGGATTTGTTGAAAGCTGTCTGATCATCTGATTACTTGAATTACTTAATGGATTGTAAAGGTACAGTCGTAATAACCAGAGGTTGAAGAAGCACTGACATGTCTCAAGTATCAGTAGAACGAGTACTGATCATTTGGAAGGGCCTCATCAATATATGAGAGATATTATTATTAATGTGCTGCATGAATATAGCACATTTTTAGTCTTAACGAGCGCTCAAAGCTCTTTACACTACGAGTCACATTCACACACTGATGATACGTCAGGGTTCAGTATTTCGCCCGAGGACACACAACACCAAAGTTTTTATGCTCACCAACGTATAAAGCTCGACTCTGGTGGGACTCGAACCCACAACCTTTGAATCACTTCCTGTGTGTTTGTCTAGAAGTCCAACGCGCTGTCCGTTGCGCCACAGAGCCACATGTTCACTGACATGCAGGTAGCGTCCTAATGTCGTCGAGGAGGAGCAGCTTTCTACGTAAACTGATGTTTTTAAATCTTTATCTACGAAGCAAAACACTTCTCTCTGAACTGAAGTGGAGTGAAAGTTTAAAGTAACATGAAAATATTTCCACCAGCAATAATAACGATAAAGAATGAGAATTTCCTGCAGCTTCTGAAAGTGGAGTCTCACATTTGTCCTTCAGCTCAGACATGAACCATCCAGCACGTCTGAAAACAACCAATGAGTTCACATCCTTAATCATAGATCAATATATATGTATATAACAGCTTTCTACTTTGTGGGTTTGTGTTATTGGTAGAAACATGAGTCTGTGTTGGTGTCCAGTTTTGCTTCTCTGCCCACATGTGAACAATCCTTTACCTCTATAACAACAACAACAACAACAACAACAACAACAACAACCACAGGGGATCATTTTAGCGAAATTCTCTGCAGTGTCCGATCTAAGATCCGGCCATGCAGCGGGCTGAAAGTCAATTCATCTCTCCCTCTGGTTTCTTCGATATCTGCGTGCCTGAGCTCAGCGAAGCTCATTCTGTTAACTCATTAACACGGGAACCTGGGGCTGTTCTACAAATCGATGCCTGTTTAAAAGCACAGACTGTGCATCTCATCGAACAGACCCTTTCCGGATCTTATATGCTGCGTTTTCATCGACCGTGCAGGAAGCTAATGGATTGATCTGCAGATTAACTGTCATCACACACGTCGGCAGGCCACTGGTTTCCTGTAACGTTTGTTCTACGGTGGAGAAAATGGAAATCCACAAGAAGCAGAAGCTGAGGCGCACATCGGCGCTACCAAAAACCCAGAGCATCCAAACCAGCAGAGTGAATTATGGGAAATGTGCTACCTTGCGACAGCCGGACCGGCTGCGTGACCTGGAGCCCATCGATGGCGCATAGATTCCCGCAGGGGTACAGCGTGATGAGCCCCGACCTGTTCTCGATGTAGCAGTGCTGGGCAGCCACCCCGGGGCCCTGGATGCTGATGTCCATGGAACCATGACCCAGAGTGGTCCGGCCTGGGGAGGGAGACGCAGTTAGACTAAAACCTGATGCGCTGCAGTGAGCGATAATATTCAAACACAGGAGACAGTGGCTTCAGAAAGTGTTCACACACCTTCCACTTTCTGCAAAACAAAATGTATTAAAATCAAAAACTCTCATTCACTGAAGTATTCGGACTTAATTCAGGACTTTGTAGAAGCTCCTTTGGCAGCAGTTACAGCTTTGAGTCTTGGCTGAGTCTCTCCCAGCTGTGCACACCTGGATCTGGGCAGGTGATCCCATTCTTCCTGACTGATCCTCTCAGACTCCGTCATGTTTGATGAGAAGCATCTGTGAGCTGCCACCTTCAGGTCTCTCCACAGATGTTCTCTGAGCTTTAGCTGGACTCACTCCAAACTTTAGAAAGTGTTTTATTCCCTTTGCACTGATCTGCGTCTCACCACACAGGTTCTACAGACTTCCTGGTTTGGTTTCTGTCCTGACATGCAGAGTGAACTGTGGGGCTTTTATACACACAGGTGTGTTTCCGATCAACTTCTAGAACCTATTTATATGACAGAGCTTATGTTTCCATGCAGCACTTGTTACTGTAATTATCACATGTATGGCAGTATGCCTGTTTTCAGGTTTAGTCATAATCATAATTATCAGAAGCAGCAGATTAGCTTTGGTCTCTGAAGTGAGTTGGAAACAATGAGGTAAAAAATAAAATAAAATTCGATATTGTGAATTCCATAATAATGCTAGTATGTCAAAAAACATGCAATGTAAACTTCTGCATTGCAACCTCACAGAACTTGAAATCATTTCTTTTGCAGACACTTGATACTGGTTAATAATCAGTGTATACAACAAACTTTGGCATTAACGGCCTTATTGTTGACTGATGCTTGATTGTAGCATATTTTAGGACAAAATTACCTGTGAATGAAAAAATGATTTTATTGTTTGCAACCTGAGAGCCAAAAAACTAAAAATGTGTGTAAACTTGTTGTAGCACAGGCTGCTGCTCATTCAGGTGAAACTCCTCTCCTCTCTCACCTGCTCTGTGAGGAGCCGTCAGAGATCAATATTGACTTTAATCAGACAAATGACTCAACCTCAAACACAGACACACACCTGATCTGAGCCTCAACATGAGACACACACACACACACACACACACACACACACACACACGGGACAGGACATGACCCCAGGAATCTCCCTGCATACCAGCCTGCAGAGACACAGACAGACGGAGGAAGGCCAGCAGACAGAGAGAAAGGGAATCGCACAGACGGGCAGAGCAGAGGTCAAAAGGTCACGAGACAGATTTACAAGATGAAACCTGCCCTGGTCGGACAAAGAGACAAACACCAAAGATATATCCAGAGGAGATAACAGGGTCAGACCACCAGAGATGAAGAGTGTGTGTGTGTTGTTGTGGTTCCACGTAACAAAAATTATAATAATAATAAATACCACAATAAAAAGACAACAATTAATTAGGTTTGGAAGAATATGATAATATGTATAAATATGAATATATTTTAAGCCTTTTTCCATAGTAAATGAGGTCGTCAGCTGTTGCATCAGCGTCTCTGCAGCTGACTGCTGTGTTGCAGTGGAAGCAGCTGTCTCACCCTCAGGCAGGGGCAGCAAGGTGATGGCGGTGCTCAGGCGTCCACTACCCAGGCTGACCAGGTGGGGGCGCTCCGCCTGGAACTTCAGCCCCTTCCCACTCTCGATTAGGTCCAGCGGGGTGCTCTGCAGAAGAGGTCAAAGGTCATATAAATATATACACATATCTAAACCATAACCTGTAAATTAGATTTTAGTTTGAAAAGGATTATTTGCAACACGTTTGTCTTAATTTTTATCTAATTTAAATTGGATTAAAATTAATTTGTGGAATAAGTGGTGTTTTATAGTCACAGAGGGGGATTTTTATTGTTATAAATGACTTTTTTGTATGTTTTTATTTGCATTTTAGAACCATTTACTGTTGGAATTTTAATTTAAAACAAACAGCAAATTGTATTATCTATTTTTAAAAAGCCATAAGTGTGATGAAATAAGCTGTAAGTGAAAATGTCAGTCACAGCTTTGCAGACGTTGCAACACACCGTGTGTAATGTGATAAAGTATCTACACCTCCGAACCTAAAGAGGTCACATCCTCCGTCTCCATCTGCGCCGCTACAGTGCGCCTGGACTATAAATGGCTCGCCATGAATGGGACCCAATAGACAATCATTTCCTGTCCATTAGCTGAACTAATTGGCTCAGCGTGACACAAAAAAAAAAAAAAAAGTGAATATGTAGCTTCACAGAGGAGCCGCAGACGTGACATCAGCTCATCTTCTCTGCAGAGAGAGAGAGAGAGAGAGAGAGAGAGAGAGAGAGAGAGAGGTTCACCCTCCACTACAGGGGGAAGACAGAGTCTGACTGTCTCCAGCACGGGAGGCCATTTCCATCGCTGGCTGTTTACATATTCCTCTACACACTGAGGGAAGTGTGTGTCTTTGTGTGTGTGTATGTGTGTGTCTTCTCCCCTCCCCTTCGCCTCGACCGTGTGCTGTCGGCTCAGCAAGGGGGAAGGGATGTCGCCATAGCAACTGCACTCTGCAATTAAGAAACATGAAGCTCCTGGAGGGGTGTTCAGCGAGCTAACTTGCGACGAGCACAGCGACGCCTGAACCTGGTCTTCTTATTGTTAAACTGCTCCCAACGCACATGCGGCAAATGCATCTTTTCTGCTGTGTTTTCCCTCCCGGAGTTTCACCTTCTGCTTTCACATAATAAAGCGAATGAGTTCTCCTGTTGGGTTACATCCATTACTCCTTAATGCACAAGACCAGGAACCTGAAGCTGAAGCAGAATTCAGTTCATCATTGATTTGATTGTGATTTTTTTCTCCTGTGGCGTGTCAGAGTGTCGCAGCATCGGTTCCCAACCTTTTTCTTTTTTGGTTTATGACGTTTTAAATTGTCATAAACTACCTGAGCTGCAAGCAGACAGACGTTCCTGTGTCAGAATTTTCTTATTTGATAGTTGTTCGAGGCCTGAACGTGTAAATCTATTTGCAATTTATAAAAAAAAAAAAGAGATTATTTTCATATTGTCATCTGTGTAGTTGAATCCTGACCCCTCAGATTTATTCTGCGTCCCCTCAGGCGCCCCCGATCCCCAGGTTGGGAACCTCTCCGACTTACAGTTAATTTCCAACCTGCTTGATTGATTAATTGTACATCAGAAACAGGAATACATCATCGTCACAGGCCCCCGTCTTTGATTAAGCGTCAGTAGATATCCAGAGTGCTGTGTTGTTAGGCTTTGATGATTCATTAAACAGATATTTGATTTTACTTGAGAAGCACTTGTTAAAAGCTCTTTAAGAGTTCATGAACTCTGGGCGTGGAGTCACTCACTGGCGTTTTTTTAAAACCAGCTGCATCTTTTTGTCCCATTTTTTGAGCCTTTACATTTTCTTATTTACAAACTGTACACGATCATTGACTCAGCCTCTCTCTTTGCTGGCCGTGTGAGTCCTAATAGGATTATCTGATTGTCGGTGGAGTGGGGTCAACGCTAAGAGGATTGCTGAGATAGAGGCTGGCTGGGGAGCACTGGGAGGCTTACTGGGAGTGATGGGAGGAGAGGGGAGGGGAGGTGCCGGCGGGGCAACGCTGCAGGATTCAAACCGCCTCATCTGCTGTGTGCTGCTGCTCCCATGTGGTGCATCAACAGCTTCTCTCTCTCTCTCTCTCTCTCTCTCAGTCGTTACATACAGACTCTGCACGGTCATGTATAATGCATGGATCCAAATTTGCATGCATGGAAAACACAGTGTGTCTCCTACACATGAAAATTAAATGTATTTACTGACTTTCTGTGCATCTAATTTATTCATCACGTGGTTTGTGGATGTTTTACTTTTTCTGCCTTCTGCATAATTTCTTTATCTTACATCTTAACTTATATATTTTTTACATTTCTTTTATTCATTTTTATTCATCAAGACAGATTTGAAACATAATCACAAACGACAAAGTTCCTTCCTCATCGTTTAAAAAGAAGAAAAGGCGGGAAAAATAAAATTGCAAATAAGTCAAAATAAATATGAGAAACATATGAAACTTCTTGACGTCAGTGCTGGACAGAAGCCACGCCCCCACAGCAGGTTAACTTCCTGTCTTAAACTGAACCAAGCAATTTACAAAGAACCGGTGTTTATAACAAAATGATTAATAACGATGATTCAATTTGCAGAATAAAATATAAAGTACAGAATTAGTTCTAATAAAAAGTTTTCCAATCAAACTAATAACAGAGATAAAGATAAAAACTGTACACAAAAGAACAACCCACGTTTCTGCTGTTTAAACATATTAAGATAATATAATAATCTCATGTAAAGCTGCTCTATTTCTTGCCTTCACGCTGTATATACTTCGACAGTCTAATTGTTGGGGGGTTGAATTTCTAACCATGATTTTCTTTGTAATTAACTTTGTTTTTCATTTTCAATCAAACATTTCTACTTTCTTGTTTAACATGAACTTTTCTTTTCCTTTTGTCCCAGTTTCTCTGTGAGAATTATTAAAGTTTAATCTCAGCTTGTTTTATGTCTAACTGCCACACACACACACACACACACACACACACACACACACACACACACACACACACACACACACAGCCCACCCCCTTAATGCCTGATAGGATTGTCTGACCCAGCAGGTGGGAAGCGAGACGTCCAATCTGCGGCTCTGTCTAATTACTGACTCTGTCTGAAGATTCCTGCTTTACAGCACACACATGGACATACGCTGTCAGGACGTGTCGTGGCGGCAGCGGCGGCGCTGCCTGACCCGACCTCCTGCCTCTTCACTCACTCGGCTCGTCTCTGTGTTCATCGTCCACTCAGAGTTTTAGAGCCAAAAGTCTGTGAGAGCAGCCGACGTGGTGACATTTAACGTCAATGGATACAGTTATCAGAAGAAGAGAGCACTCACTGTGTGTGTGTGTGTGTGTGTGTGTGTGTGTGTGTGTGTGTGTGTGTGTGTGAATGGACACACACTGGAAACATGCAACAACACTGATGACATATGACAGGGTTTTTCTGTGAAGGCTGCCAAGTTGAGAACAATAAGGCCTCTCGCTCTCTCCCCTCTCTCTCTCTCTCTCTCTCTCTCTCTCTGTGACTCAACCCTTTTCCATCCCCCACCTACCAAAAACACACACATACACATTACACACACTCACCTGTAACACCTGGTGGGTTTGCCGTCCACACTCGGGCATGTTCCTGTTCAGACGGTCCATGTCCTCTGAGTTGTCCACGTCTCCCTGCGACACATGAAGATCCTGAGGGAGGGGGGAGACGACATCATCAAAATGAGTAACAAATTTCGTCATGGGTGACTTCACCTCCACAGGAAAATAATTATTATTAGTGTCAAAATCTTGTGTGTTTTGTGTTTTCATTGTCAGCGTCTGGTTACATCAGAATTAAGTGGAAAAGTTTTTAAAAATGTCACAAACTCAGTTATTCTACAATAATTTAATAAAGTTGAACCATATTTAGTGGGAATCCCCCTCCACACTCAGCATAGACACTAATATGTTGAGGTGTGACTCATTAGTTTCATACTGTCAGCACACACACACAGACACACACACACACACACACACACACACACACACACACACAACAGATGGTATTTAGCAACACACTGAGGAAGTAACACACACACAAATGCATTTAAATCTCTTGGTAGTTGACACATTCCCTGGAAATCAGCCACCTTGGCTGCTCTCTTGCCTCTCAGTCACTATGAAAACACACACACACACACACACACACACACACACACACACACACACACACACACACACACACACACAGTGCCCAAATCCCACAAATTCCTCCCTACTTACTAATTTTTTTGGGTATTTACATCAACTCAGCACAGAACAAATGGCTATAAATACATCCCATGTCTATATTAGTGCATGTGTAAAGTGGATTCTGTATAAGAGAGAATATATGTGAGGAATCACAGAAAACCACACAGATAGGTAAAAAAAAACACAACACATAATTATATAGCAATCACAGAGAAGCAGAGTGTACCCGCAGTCATTTGCATGCCTAAAATGTTGTGCAGCGGGGACGGAAAATGTGGTTCTGATGAGCTTCACCCTCAGGATAACAAAACACTGCTGCAGTATCATCATGTTTGCTCTTCTGACAGACCCGTGAAATGATATTCAGCAGAGTCAGCCTGAAGCCAGCCTCTAACAGTAAATCACAAAACAGCCAGAAAATAAAAATAAATGTTGAAGAATTCCGTCTGCAAAACTCCTTAATGCAATAAGAAACTCTCATCTGAGCCAGGAGGGGAAAGAAACTGTTTCCGCTGCTCAGGTTTCACAATTTCATCCAGTGGTTTTTAAACAGCGACCTGCACGTTGTTGTCTCTGAATGTGAAAATTACCTTTCTCCAATTGTCCAGCAAATGCATCGCCTCCATGGCACAGAGCTGCTCCTGGGTCTCAATCCTATCAGGGTGAACTTGATTGAGCAGGACACCTCTAACGCTGCCTTCAATTCAACAAAACACAATTTCTCCAGTGCAGCTTCTTTCCACCAAAAACAGATTGTCTCTTTGTCTTGATCTGCGTCTTTTTGTCTCAAGCCGTATCCTCCACAAACTCCCATTCAGGAGGTGGACCTGTTGCTGCTTGCTCCACTAAACTAAGACCTACATTCCTGACTGGCAGCTAAGTCCCAGATAACAGAGTGTGTGTGTGTGTGTGTGTGTGTGTGTGTGTGTGTGTGTGTGTGTGTGTGTGTGTGTGTGTTTAAGCCGTGATCAAAAGAGAGAAGGAGAGGAAAGGAGGAAGAGAGGATGAGAGAGTGATGAGTGAAATTTGATAAAAATAAAGTGAAGAAGCAGGAAGAAGAAGCTCTGCTGTTATACACAATGCTAATGTCCCATGATGCTTGACTGAACAAGCCTCCATGAATAAACCATCAGCAGTATAATGTTTACAGCAGGTCAGTAGAAAGACGGGAGCAGGTGAACAGATAAAGAGCTAAGTGTTGCTTTACATCATCAATCAGATAATATGAGACAGTGTCGTATTGATGACACTGTTAAAACGCTGCCTGTGTGTCAGTGAGTCAGTGGCTCTGTGGCGCAACGGACAGCGCGTTGGACTTCTAGATAAACACAGTAGAAGTGATTCAAAGGTTGTGGGTTCGAGTCCCACCAGAGTCGAGCTTTATACGTTGGTGAGCATAAAAACGGTTAGTGTTGTGTGTCCTCGGGCGAGATACTGAACCCTGACGTATCATCAGTGTGTGAAGGTGACTCGTAGTGTAAAGAGCTTTAATGTGCTTTATAAATACAGAACGTTAATAATAATATCTCGAACATAATGATGATGAGTCTAATTCTCTGAAAGGGGCATTTCTAAGTTATGAGTACTTTTACTTTTGACACTTTGAGGGTATTTTGCTGATTATAAAATAGATTTTAAAAACAGAACTTTAACTTGTAATTTACTATTTTTACATTGTTCTATTGATACTTTTAGTTACAGTGAGTAAAACATCTCAGTTCCTCTTCCACATCGAGCTTTACACATCAATGAGCATAAAAACTGACCGAGTCACCTAATGCAACAAAGCCTGTGTCTCACATCCAGCCAGTCTGTGGACAGCTGTAGCTCAGGAGGCAGAGCAGCTGGTCCGCTGATCGGAGGGTTGGCGGTTCGATCCCTGGATACGTCTCCCCCCCATGTATCATCAATGTGTGTAATAGAAAAAGTGATGACTAACTGGATGAATGTGGCTTGTAAAGGAAAGCACTTTCAGTGGTTGATAATACTAGAAAAGCACAATATAAATGCAGATGATTTAATGTCAGAATCTATTCATCTCAAAATGACAGCCTTCAGATTTTTATAACTGCAAAATCACATTTCTCCTTTGCTAAACTCCTCACAGTCTCTCTGTGTGAAGAGTTTAGCACAGCAGTTACTCTCACATCCAGGACGCACTAATGCAACTAAAACACTGTCTCTTGATCCAAACTTGTGCCACAACACGGACGACATTTCCCTCCCAAAAAGAAAACTTTGTCTCATTACACCTAAATGACAGGTGACATTACAATATGGATCACTACTGTCTTTGACGTATCTGTTTTTCATTTACTGAATTTATTTTGCATGAACCAAGAATCCATTAGAACAAAAAGAAATCAGAGAAATGTGTCAGAAATACTGCAATAGGCTTAAACACAGTAATTCCAAGTGCACAAAATGAAACTAATCTATTCCCAGCAATGCAACAGCAACAATAGATATCCAGCACAGAATAGCTACAGACATCAGCAGCTCTAGTCGACCCTGTTTTTTGTGTTTGGCCACAAGTTCTCAACCACATCACAGCCTTTGTCCTCTCTTACAATTCCCTATGTCCAAAGAGGACATCTGATCATGTGGCTGGTGGTAAACTTTCCACCTCTGTGAGGAAAAGAATTCCTCTGTGGGTTTGAGGAATTGAGAGTAAGGTGGAATGAAAAGTGAGAACATCCTGGGATGAACTGTAAACAAATCTGTAACTGGAAGAAAACAGTGAAACGCCACATCTTCCCATATCATAAAAAAAAACAAACCTTCTGGATCCAGCCTCACTTATTTCCCTTTCCTCACCAGGTATAGTAATAACATAATTTCTAAGAGACAGTTGTGGTATACTCCCAACCTTTTAGCTTGTGACTCTTTAAAGTATTCCTCATCAAACATATTTCTAACTAAGAGCTGTGAGCACTTAAGATTAAAGAAGGACTTTTAACTTGACATGTTGTTTAATTTCAATCACTTGGAGGCCTGAAGAGATAAAACTATCCACAAGAAAGAAGAGATAAAAGTTTAAAACAAACAATTTTATGGAGCTTAAATATGCTTTTGTTCTTCTTAGCTATCTAATCTTGTGACGCCTTGAGGGCCTCTGAACCCCAGGTTGGGAACCGGTCTAGGAAATACTTACAGCAGCACTGCATGTTGGACTGTAGATACACACATAATACTAAGGGATCAGTTCATTCTTGGTTTGGGGTTTTTCATGGGATTTGGTGACAATAAGCAAAATATAAAATATCTTTAACCAGATACAGGGGTAAATGAGCTATAAAAAACAGAGAGCCAAACAAACGCTGGTTGATGGTTCTTGATATTAGCCAATAGTAAGAAGATTATTTGATGAGATAAATGTTTTAAATCCAGTATAATCTGATATTAAACTTAACTCAAATTTAGTTAAACAGCTAGCAGCTAATCCAAACAGACAGCTACAAATTCTTTCAACCAAAAGACCCACATAAAGAAGCAAAAGTAGTAGAAGTAAAAGTGGTTAATATTATGAAACATAACAGTCTTGCTTTTGAAAATGAAATAACGTTAGCCAACTAGGTACTGTATTTTAGGTAATCAGCCTGGAACACAATGTAACCTCAGGCTATGTGAGCTAGTTAGCCTAGCTGACCCTCTAACCTCAAATTAGCCACATTAGCCTACTCTAGCTATTTAAGTGAGCTAGTTAGTCTATAGTAGACCCTCTAACCTCAAACTAGCCACATTAGCCTAATGTAGCTATTTAAGTGAGCTAGTTAGCCTAGCGGACCCTCTAACCTAAAACTAGCCACGTTAGCATACTGTAGCTATTCAAGTGAGCTAGTTAGCCTAGCTGACCCTGGCTATATGGTGAGCCTCTAACCTCAAACTAGCCACATTAGCCTAATGTAGCTATTTAAGTGAGCTAGTTAGCCTGTTTATTCTCAAGCTTCTGAAAATAAAAAACGGTGAGGGAAGGATAAATAACTTCTTGGCTTTCACACTTTCTCCTTATATTTTGGTAAGAATTCTTTGCTGTTGAGTTCAATTTTCTCAAACTTTTTGTGCTCCTTTGAGTATGTGAGTTTGTTCTCACCACATCAAAGCCCAGTGCTGTCAGTCTGTGGGGGGACATCAGCAGCTTTTCTTTCTCTCAGATCCACAAACTCTCACTGGGCACACAAAGACCTCTCAATCTCCATTTCTTTCTTTCTTTCTTTCTTTCTTTCTTTCTTTCTTTCTTTCTTTCTTTCTTTCCCTCCCTCTCCTCCTCTCATGCCAGGGCAGAAAGGCTGGCATTGTTTTCTGTTGAGCAGGCATGGATCTCTTCTCACACATGAGGGAATCTTTTTTTTTTTTTTTTTGATGGGGTTATGAAAGCGAGGGCGGCTCACCATTTAGCTGGAATGCAAAATGTAGAGGGGAGGGAAGTGGGACAGTCTGCCAACTACATGGAGGATAAAAATGTAAGATGGGCTGACGATAGAGAGATGATAGAAAGAGAAAAAGAAGGTGCAGCTACAGACAGGTTTTGCTTTGAAAGTCTGATCTTATTCAGTGGACAAATCAGAAGAATTTAATATCTTATAATTTATCTCTTTTTAATCCATTTAGGAAATGTTCTGTTAGCCGACCTTGTTATTTATAATATCGATCTGAAAATCTACTATGTGATGATTTACTGTGCATTGATATTGCAATGCAAAATGACCAAAAAATGGGACTAAGTAAACTTTGTCCTAGTATTTATGTTTCCACCCACTTGTTCTTATTTGTATTTTCAATTTGCACATAATAGAAAAAAACCCTGAATATAAACACTGGAAATTTGAAACATTATATGGTCACATTATGGTTCAAAACGCACCTAAGACCAATAGCTTTTCTCTCTGAAAGGTCAAACTGTCACAGTTTGAAATTTAGGAACAAGTTGTGTTTAATGGATGTTAACTTACAACTAACCATCACAGGTTTGATCATGTGTTCAAAGATCTACTACATGATCAATCAATCAATCTGGCCTGAGAAAAGAAGCTGGCCTCCAACATGGCCGCCAGAGGATGGAGCCCATCGCCTCAAACGTCTAATCAGCAGCGTGAATGACTGTAAGACAACTGAGAGGCCATGAAGAAGGAAGCAAAGGGCAGAGGAGAGATAGGAGGATGATGAAGGCAGGGTGATGAAGGAGGAATACGAGGACAGTAGAAGTTCTCTCTTGTTTCTATCTTGTCCAGCCAGCTGCCACCACACAGCTCTGCTCTCGTCTCCAGAGCTCTGATAATGAAGCCTGCTGGATAATCCTCCTACTGCAGGGACATCCATCTTTCTATCCCTCTACATTTCTCTCTGCCTGTTTTTCACTCTTCCTTTTCTCTAGCCCTTCAAAATTTTTCCTTCTTATGGTTTTCATGCCTTCGCTCCATCTTTCATTCTCTCTGACCTCGATGTTTCTTTTCACAGAGACACACACAGAAACTTTGGCGTCTTGACACTTTCTCAGTCCAGATCAAACTGAAACTGCACAACAAGTTATAAAGCAACATTATGAACAGAGTTAAATTGTAAATTGTAGCTAGGTATCAATAGTTTGCATGTGAGGCGTTTATGTAACATCTGTACATTTTAGCGCCTGCCAATATCTTAGTCTTACCCCGTAAAGTGCCTTGAGATAATGCATGATATGATTAGGAGCTATACAAAGAGAATTGAATTGAATTGAATAGTCTGCATGTGATGCATTTAGAGGACATCTGTAAATTGTAGCATCTGCCCATAGTCTGCATGTGGGGGTGTTCTTCAATGGGCTTCTTTGCCTGGGGCCCCTTACAGGATCGGCACTTATTATAAAGGACGAGTTTGCATGCACACTGTAGTCAGTTCTTTTTTTAGAGGTTGCTGTATGCTGCAATTCAGGTAAACATACTTATGAAAATTGCCACTTGGAGAGAAGTTTTCATGTTTCTTTAGTGGCATCACAGAGCTTTCTATTCAGGAAAGTGACTAAGAGTCTAAGAGATAAATTCTTGCTATTTCAGGGACTCTTGTATCTTTACGCTGCTCTGTCACTTAGTCTTTCTCTGCTGGATTTGGCCAAAGCCAAATGACACATTCTGCTTTTAGAGAGAAACCACAGAAATGCAGCAATCTTGCGCCGTGGGAAGAAGGGCGGATTCCACTACAGGTTCATTTTCAGACAAGACTTCCAAAGCATATGCTGTACGTATATAAATCTGCAAATCCTAAGAGGTAAATTGTCTAAAATGTTGCTCTTGATAACACAAGATATCAGAGGTAAGTGCTTCTTTCAGCTGTATTTACACGCAGCTGAGAGTTGTAAACTAATGGGAAGAGATGAGGTAAATGATTTGAATACAACATCATAACAACATGGACAAGATAGTTAAAACAATTCAAAACCTAACATAAATCATACAAGTCGGCTTTTATGGAACGCACATTCAGCTCAGGGTGGATTTATGGGAGTGAGGAGGAGGCAGAATCCTTCACACACACAACACGACATATATGAAACCACAGTCTGACAACACCCAGCAGACAGCCTGCATCTGCTCGGCTCTACAACACCCACAGACCCTCGTGCTTTGGTCATATTAACAGAGCTAAAACCTCTCCCACCCAGTGCATGGTATTTATTCATTTTGCAAAGATTGCCATGTATGGATAGAGAGAGTAAAGCGCTTCAGGTCTGTAACAACCGTCACCGTCCTCAAATGAATACATGAAACAAACACAGATGCCATGTTTCTATCACGTTCTCCACATCTTTTCTGGCATTCCTTTCATTACTTTATCTCATTTCACACTGTTCTTCTGTCATGGTGGTTTTACTGGCACTGAACTGGAAAAATATGCACCACCAACTGTTTATCTTGATGCATCCAGCTCCAAATATTCACATAGCAGCCGTGAATGGAAACACACGTTAATTTACATGTTTTCATTCGGCTAATTTTGGGAAATTTGGTTAAAATTTGCTTTAAAAGTCACAGTGAACCCTGGAGCAGTTTGAGCATGTCTTTCAACTTTTCTCCATTATTATTATTTTTTGTTTCTACATATTATATAACAGATTGCATAAGAATCACTGCTTTTCAATCCAGTGGAGGCATCCAAACCTAAACATGGCATTTACAAGCCGAGCGTGAATAGCTCTGGTTAGTGGCGCCCTCAGTTGTGGCGTCTCAGCGTCAAGAAACATCTGCTACAAAAACAACAGCAACGACTTTCTCTTTTGTGACACAAATAATGTGTTAGTCGTACTTTCCCCTCAAAATATGAACAAAGGCTTTCAGTTGATACGAAAATAGTTTGTGTATGCCTTTTTCTTAAAACGAAAAAACATATTTTCAGTTTCAGTATCAACAATTTAAATAATTCATGTCACACTAATATGAGGATAAAATGAAATGAATGACATGAATGACAAAAGAATTACACGCAATAATGGAATATTTCACACTAAACCTTTGTCTTTACGAAATACATCTGTACTCAGACAGATTCCCAGACTCAAAAAAAAGAGTGTGTCAGCAACAGGAGGAAGTGTGAGACAGATAGAGGAAGAAGATGACTGTAGAGAGGCTTCATCCCGCAGTCTGAGTGTCACTATATGTAGACTTCCTGTACGGCGAGCTGAGCCAGGGACCATTTCCTGTGAGTGACACAGGCCAAGGTCTGGGTTGGCCTTTGGTGCAGGACAGGGCCGACCTCAGCTATAAACACCACTGATGTTTGCTATTATCACATCTGCTCAGACTTAGCTTTACTATTTGAGTTATGTTTGCAGTACGAGGTTCAAATGGGACTGTAGTGGAAAAATACTGCCTCCATCTGATGAACATAATTTTATACTTCTTCTCTTATAAAAATGTCATTTGCATGAGTTTGATGTATAATATATTTATTCTCCTCATGTAGATTTGTTTGTGAACACTTGATTTCTTACAGAGAAAATGAAGCTACAGTTAGCAAATGGTTAGCAAAGCTAACTTAGCTTAAAACTATAACGTGTTGTTGTTGCATTTTTGTATTGATTAAAAGAAGAAGATAATGTGTTAACTCACCAGCGTTGGAAGTGTTGATGACTGAAATTTGTTACAGAGTCAGATTAGCTTTATCAAGTTGTTCTGGCTTTATAAACTTTATAAAGTTGTTCCTAAATGTCGAGAGAAAAAGAGTGTGTGAAGCTATATATAGATGGAGGCCAGTTTAAATCAGGGCACCAGGTGCTGTTTAAATACTGGTATGAATGGATTCAGTTGTCTACAAAAGCAGCTGTCAATTCAGGGGTCAGATATACTCAATTTTTAATTTGAGATATGCCTTAGAAGCACACTGCCAACTCAAGTTCCAACCAGTGAATTATATACTGACTTTAAAACAGGAAAATCTTCCTGGATTCAACAGAAATACTTCACATAAACTCGTATTGAAGCCACGTCCTGAACTTGGCACCACAGAGAGGTGATTCATATTTACTGTTGTAAATAATGAATCTTTTATTATGAATGATTATCTCTGTGCATTATAGTATTTTTCCACAGATAAGACTAAGCCTGAGGCCTTCACATTAAAATGCTAATCTATGCACGGTGAGATGCCAGCGTAGCCCTCATAGCCCAACAGCATGAGTAAACACAGATCCATTATTTTGGCTTGAAACACTGAGCACTGGAGAGACGCCATTATCAGCAGGAAGCTAAACACACCAGCTGCCTCGTCTCTGCGTCTCGTACAGACACACACACACACACACACACACACACACACAGACATATTGTACAGGAAATTAGAGGTTACCCAGGATTCAGTGGGAGAAAACAGGTGAGTAAAGTGAATCTCACCTTCCTCAATGACTACTGCTGAGATGCCGTTCAGCGCGGTGAGCGTTCGGCTTTCTAACAGGAGAAATCTGTGTTTGTGCAGGGCGGACATGTGTCCTGATGAATGCAGGTTATGACACATAAACATACTGTAGGTAAACAGAGCAAATAGCAGGACATGACTATCTGCTGTCGTGTGTGTTTTTCATCAAAGCTGTGAAATTACCGGCGGCAGAGACGTGTGAAGCTGCAGCTCAGCAGTTTTCAGAGGATCAGAGGGTTTGTCATTATCAGATTATTGTCTCCAGTGACAGTAGAAATTACACCTCAAAGCCCCTCACGAGGGAAGACTTGTTGCCATCATCCAAACCACTGTTATCCAGCGTCTTCACTGAGCTGGAGCCACAGGCAGAGATGACTCAATGTTTCTCTGAGTGCCTCATTACTCAAGAGAAGGAATGGAAACAGCTATAAAATATGATGTTTTTACTTTTTGAAAAGAAACCCCGCCCCCCTTCAAACACAAAAACAGACCCCTAATATTTCCGCTCTTCCAGTGAGTTGCTAATAATAAGTTGAGAACAGTTTACTCCATTCAAAACACAATCAAATAGCCCTATAATGAAGAATGAGTATTTCAATGAGTATTTCAAAATAAAAGCATTGACTTCAAGTGGCATGTTCCTTGAATTCCTCTGTGTTGAAGCTAATCAATCCACACAGACTAATCTCAGCTGCAGTCCAGCACCAACAATGACGGTGAGTGTGCTGCTGCAAAAAGCTCGGAGCCCAGGACTAATGATGTCGTGATGAGAGCGAAGGTGATGAGGAATACGACCGGCTTCAACAGTCACAGCAGGCATGTATCATCAGGAGGGATCAGCTGGGATACTGAACACTCTGCTCAGGCCCAAGAAGCTGGTAATTAATAACCAGACTGGGATTCAGGCTTTTCCAGGAACTCCTAAATTATTGAGTCCGCTCCTGCTCGTGGCACCAATTTAATCCCAAATCAACAGGTTGAATCCTGAAGCCAGCGCCGACATGTTTAAAGCAGCTACTCCTCCAATGGCCACGAGATGTTTCATCCAGTCCAAAGAAAAAGTTTCCTCTCTCTAAAAGAGTCAGTATTTTTTTTTTTGTAAAAGATGTTAAAGGAAAAACTTTCTCCACATTAAAATGTCTAAAAACAATCAGACGTTGAACTATATATTTTAACCTGATGAAGATTTTCAGTCATTGGACGTCTGGATCTTAAGTTACCAGAGAAACAAGCTGAGCAGATGTGAGTGGCAGCTCGTCTCCCTGACGTCATGTGTTCGCCAAATAGCATCGGAGGAAAACTGATTTTTAACATCACGCTGCTTTGATTGAGAAACCCGTAGCGACAGAAGTTACATTCTGTGCGTTTAAAGCTGCACTAATCAATATTTTATACGAACGATCGATGAAATGACAGTCGCCCATGGGATGTGAAGAACTCTGCAGTTCCCCTTTAGCTCCTCTGAGCGACAACTTTACTGTTGTTCAGCTTCACCACTCACCAGCCTCCTTATAGCTGAGTTAGCAACGAGCTAATGAACATGGTGGAGCATTTAGCAGCTAAAGAGCCACATATTTTTTCTCGGCTGCTGATGAAGACCGAAGCTATAAGCTAAAAGCAGAGTGAAATATCGGTGTGTAAGTGAATGCTAACGTGGCTTCATGTAAACAGGCAGCTGCTTGCTAACATCTTAGCGGTAGAGATATTGATTAATGCGGCTTTAATGTCTCAACAGTTGATTGAATATTTGGGCAATAGGTGGCTTTAAGGTGAGTAAGTTTTGTG
>NW_019525428.1:236023-249192 GCF_002814215.2 Seriola lalandi dorsalis | reverse complement strand
GTGGGGGGGGGACTGTACGGGGGGAGAAACCAGCGGGACGGGGGAATGAGAGTGTGGTATTCCATTGCTCAGTGGTTCCGTTGACTTTTGGCTCAGTGTTTCCCAAAGACGTGGAGCTGGACAGGCATTCCAGCCCTGCGGGTACAAAGAGCCTCTTTCAACAGCAGTAATCCTCTGGAGGAGGAGCGGGAACGCTGCTGGCCCGCCGCTGCGCACTGGACTACAGGAGCCACACTGTAAGGCTCACATACACTGCAGGGCCACAACACACCCGAGGGGACAGGGACATGTGATCGTGGGTATTAAGGGCAGGCCGGTGTGTATATATGAGGCTTTTATCAAACAGTGGGTATCAGTTTCATACCAGAGGTGCTGTCCAGTTAGTTTTACAATCCGTCATTAAAGGTGTCGTGTGTGACATTTCCATCCAGATGTGAAAGAATATGTTGTTTTATCACTTGATTTCAACTCAGTCTCAAATAAAAGTCTAGAATCAATTAATATTAGATGTTTTATTTTATGTTTCTGCATTAAAAATAAATTGATTGATTAAGGTGATGGTTACAGGTTTGGTTCATTTAATTAGTATTTAGGCAGCATCGGTGATCTAATATACAGTAATATGCAAAAAAATACATGTTTTGTTGATTATTGGAGTGAAACAAAGTAAATACAAACAGAATTTACTGTATTTACTTTAAAAAATTAAGAAAGGAAAACGTAATTTGGCAGAATCTCTGTTTTGTAAAAGTGTTCAATAATCTCTAACTGGACGGTTTTCATGATCAGAAACTGATTGATTAGTGTCATTGATTCACCAAATCTCATCACTGGATGTTAACACCATCACGTGTGTATTAGAATCAACCAATATCAAGTTCAACACTAAATATTAAATTAGAAAAACTTGACTTCTATTATACAGGAGTGAAATAGACCAGCATTAATAAAAGACTAATATAGATTATAAAAGTTTCCTGCAGCTTCTCATGACTTTAGTTTTTAGTCTGAATGTTGTTAGAACAGATTTGCTGACGAGACAACATCTTCCTGTTTGTATCCAAACAAACACGACAGCATGTTTCTCTCCTGCAGCAGCTGGAAGAAGCAGCTTTAACTTTAAGATTCAGACACACACATAGATCCACAGTGTCACTCACCCTCCCTCTCTCTCTCTCTCTCTCTCTCTCTCTCCTGTCTCCTCTCCGATGCTCTCCTTCTCAACCTTCAGCTCATTCAAACAAAAGCCTTAAAATCCATCCTGCGTCCGTATTCCCATGCTCCCAAAAAATCCACCCGGCTCGGCCGTTTTGTAGGAATGAACATGAACTATGAAAAGAAGGGAGTGACGGGGAGTAGGTGGAGGCAGGGGAGGGGTGGGGAGGGGTGGGGAGGGAGGGAAGGGAAATGCAGGGAGGCTGGGGGCAGCGTGGGATATCCCTTTGAGTCATGGAAAGTGATCCAAAGAGCAGACTTGCTCAAAGACGACTGTGTATCTCGGTGTATTGTCCGGTCGCTCGGCCTCATCACACTGTGAGGACATTCAGCAGCTTCTGGAAACACTTACTGCATTTCCTCACAGGTCGCCCTCTGGAAAACATGTACATCACCAGCGAACACACACACTCTCTCTCTCTGTACTCAACACTGTCATGTTTTCTTCAGTTGCTAACACACATTGCACAACACTGAGTTCATTCTTTCAAAATAAAATGCACTCAACGACCATGTCCTTCATATTGTACAAAGCTTTCTCACTCAGACTCAACCACCAGCATCAGAACTCTGTATTTAAACTGTTAAATCTACATCCAAAATCACTAAATACACCGACATTTGCTGAATTCTGCAAAAAGAAAATAAAAATGCATAAACTTCTGATTGGGACGTGCAGGCCTGAACGCCTCCTGTCATTCCTTGATGACCTGGTGAGGAAAAGGGTGCAGGTGAGGTGAGATCCTGGACTCCTGCATTCCTCAAACCCACAGAGGAATCCCCCCCCCCCCTCGCTCTTGGACACAATGAACACTGGATGTCTGGACACATCTGCTGGAGGAGTTGTACACGGTTGTATGTCTATATCTGTAGCAATCCTCTGAAAGTATGTACAGGGAATATGTATAGTCTTAGAATTACTTTTCTTTCTTTAATTGCACTTGGAGTTATTCAAATAAAAAGCTCATTTCAGCATTTCTGATTCATTTCTGCGACATGTACGGAAGTAAAGAAGCGCAATTCTTTTGGTTTCTGTTATGGATCTTGTTTATTTATAAATTGAACTCATAACCTGCTACTTTCACTTTAAATGCATGATCATATTACAATGTTTACATCTCATATTTATAGTAATATGTTGTTGAACTCCACGTTTGCCTAGAACAATATAATTTCCTCTTTATATCCTGTTTATTTCTCAGCTTTATTCCACTATTTTCTGCAACATCCCTGCAGGAATCATCACATTTCTTTTTAGTTTATGACAAGCCTGGTAACAATAATGTGCATCAGGCTGCTTACAGTGTGTGTGTGTGTGTGTGTGTGTGTGTGTGTGTGTGTGTGTGTTTCCAAGTAGGCCAGGTGAAAACGAGGAGCGGCAGCAGCCAAACACCATGAGCTCATCCTTTTACCAGACTGCTGGCTCTGCCAAATCCTGCGTTACCATGGCAACACCTTGGGGGTAAAACATGGCGATGTGTGTGTGTGTGTGTGTGTGTGTGTGTGTGTGTGTGTAGTATACTGTACACTGCAGCACACACTCCTTACAGTTGGTTAGATGCTGTAAATAATTGTATTAAACGCCAACAGTCTTTATGTGTGAGAGTGTGAGTGTGTGAGTGTGTGAGTGTGTGAGTGTGAGAGATTGTGTGAGAGTGAGAGTGTGTGAGTGTGAGAGTGTGTTAGTGTGTGAGTGTGTGAGTGTGAGAGTGTGTGAGAGTGTGAGAGAGGAAACAGGTCGTCAGAGACCGAGGTGAGGTGAAGTGAGACGAGCAGCCTGACAGTGATTGTGTCTTTGTTTTGGGATGAATCGCTGGCCTGAAGACTCGCTGCAGATAAAAGACCAAAAACGCAATGAAGGGAGGAAATGATGGGGGAGGAATAAAATATGGGGGGGGGGGGCTGCAGAGGTCATCTCCTTGTCTGAGGATGATGTGCATTCTGATTGGCTGCCTGTTTGTGTGTGTGAGACTTGTACATGTTGCAGCTGTCGGACAGGCAGCAGACGGTAGATTGCACAGCTGTTTCTGTGAGTAACAGAGTGGAGGGAGAACAATCCTGATCTGACCTACAGTAACCCCATCCTCCTCCTTCTTCTTCTTCTTCTTCTTCTTGGGGTCAGACAGGGATATGAACCAACACCCCTCTGAAATCAATCCCGATCTGAGCACTTCACTTTAAAGGATGAATCTGGGTTATTACGAGCTGCATGTTAGCGACATTAGCATTTACCTGGAGTCAGGATTGTTTCCAGCTGCCGACGGTGAATCCTCTCCAGCTCCTTGGAAACACATCTGGCTCCTTAGCTGCTAAATGTCGACTTGTATTTAAAAAGCTCCAAGTCACAACAGAAGCTATCTCGGACTTCACTCGCAACGGTACACACACCACATTTTTATTGTAAATATTTCATCTTATAGTTAAATTTTTCTGTTTATATTTACGCTATCTGACCTGCAGTATTTGCTTGTTTTAACTTTGTTTATATTTCTTTCTTATCTTTGTTGTTATTCACCAAAACACCGAAGCAAATTCAGATTCAGATAAATATATTTGGTGTGTGATTTCTAGCGCCACATAGTGGACAGGAGTAGTAATACAAAGCGAGCTACACAACATGTCCGCCGCCACACAGCCCATGCTAACGTACTGTTAGCATGGGCTGTGTGGTGTCGACGGTGTCCGACCTCCGAGGTGTGAAGGCCGCTCAGCGCTGCTTGTGGCTTTAATTCATTTTGTTCCTGTTCTATTTGTACTAATATTATTTCATAACTTGAATTTAAATTTGAAAATCGTTCTAAATTCTTTCTTAAATCACAGCAGCTGCATCACATCAGGTAGTGTGTTATATAAATCACATTAAAGTTTCCTCTGAATATAAAAACCTCCCTGTCAGGAAAATTACTTTTCATTCTGCTGCTCGGTGCAAAGATGAACCTTGAATCAGTGTTTTTCAATCGAACACAGTCAATTAGCGTCATGTAAAATAAACGAACACAACCAAATCTGTATCGCACGCCCACTCCAGTTTACACACAGAGGTCAATTACCACTCCGATAATCAGCACCAACACCCTGATGTTGTCATCGTGTGGCTCCGCAACAGCGTGTAATGGCTCCGACTCTGATTTACAACCAACGACTGCCAGCGTTCGCTCATTTTTCCTCCATAAATTCGCTCATTTCCCGTGGGTCTTACGCTAAGCGGCCATGATACACTGATATTATAAGCGTATTACGGTTTCTCTGGCGGCAAATTCGCAACAAGGGGAGAAGTAAACTGCCTGATCACACTCAAGGTCACCAGCAGAAGTGAAGCACCCAGAGGAGGCATTAAGACCCAACACCGGGGAGCCAGTGAGAGAATAGGACTGGATAGATGTTGGGTGAGGGGGTGAGGGTGAGGATGTGGGGTGGGGGGTGCAGATAGAGTGCCTCTGTGCTGGCCTGATTATGCTCTTAACAGAATGAGCTCACATAACAAAGGATTTATTATCACGAGCTGGAGAGTTGCTGTAGTCTGGGAACTCTGCTCAGGCGGTTTCTCTGCCAGGCGCCCAAAAAATGTGGCCCAGCTCTGTTTCGGTCGGGAGGTTCAAACAACAAACCCTGTTTGGGTCTCTCTCTCTCTCTCTCTCTCTCTCTCTCTCTCTCTCTCTCTCTCGGCCCATAAAGCAGCCTGTGTTTCAGGAGGGTGGGAAGACGGAGAAACTTAACGTGGCAGTGAGAGACGCTGCTCTCCTCACAATCCATAACTTATTTCCCTCCAGGTACGGCAACACTGTCCATCTGTGCTGAGGTTACTCCAGGTCAGGGATAACTACAGCGGCCCTGAGAGTTTAACACACTTCAACTTAAAAAACAACTCATGCAAAGCTGTAAATTCAGAAATCATCTTCATCAATTTGACAACACATGCGCTGCAGTCACACAACACAACACAAGTGTTTCGGGGGGGGGCACTGAAAAGTGATGAACCTGCCGGGACTTGTTTAACGCCTGATTGTGACTTCTGAACTATTCGAGTGGTTTTACTGATAAAACTGCAGCAGATGTAATAGTGACTCACTGAAAGCTCCACGCTGACATGTCATCACCTTGTAAAGTTGTTTCGGCAAACAGCCGCTTATTCACACATCCAGCAGACACAGCGTTAGCATAGCATTAGCCTTCATTTCATGCTTCTGCACAACCAATGTATGAGTCTAATTTTTCCTCTGCTTTTAACTCTTGTTTTGATCTCCAACAACCTTAGCTGCTAAATGCTCCACGTTGTTCACATGCTAGTTGCTAACGGCTAACTGTACAGCTACAAGAGAGCAGCCAGACTGAACATGGTCATTTGATCAGGTGTAAATGAGGATATTGATTAGCGCAGCTTTAAACCTACAGCCTTTTCAGCTCCATATGATACGAGTCTCAGGCAGCTTCCACCTGACAGACCTCAGCCTGAGCTGTTGAGTCTGTGCTGCTGATAAACCAGGGACACACTCAACCGCTGAAGAAGAAAACATCTCCAAGATCCCACACAGGAAAAGCACACTGAAGGCAGCGAGCAGCACGTCCAATATATTCAAGTTTCACACCAAGATTTGTTCATTTTTCTTTCATCTTCAGGAGCTTCTGCTCTGCGACTGCATGGAAATCATTATAATCATCACATGAAAGCAAGTAAACCTAATTGCACTTTGTTTACCACAAAGAAAGGACAGAGAACACACACACACACACACACACACACACACACACACACGCACACACACACACACACCTTGAAAACAAGCCATCACTAAAGCAATCACCTTTCAATCTTAAATAATACAAAGCTTCTACTTTACCTGGCCGGGCGGCGCGCCTGTCTGTGTGTGTGTGTGTGTGTGTGTGTGTGTGTGTGTTGTGGTGGTGGGAGGGTCCAGTTACACCACAGGACTAAACAAACACACTCCTGCTGCTCACACGGGACGGGACGACACTGCTGGTGCTGGTGTCACAATTCAACAACCAAAACAAAGAAAGAGACAAAAGTCTGACCGGCGTCCAAGGAGGTGGCTCCCTCTCTCTCTCTCTCTCTCCTCTGTCGTCAGGGTCTCTTACTCACTGTCTCTTCTTGATTCACACACTGTCACGATCATAACACACACACACACACTTGGTTAAAGCCATGTGGCCGACACTGCTGACACACACTGTCTGGCTGCTGCCGGTCCCCTCCCTCCCTCCCTCTCTCTCTCTCCCTCTCTCTCTCTTGACTCACATGCATGGTCTTTCAGGCTCTCCCTCTCTCTCTCCTTTGGTATTACACACACACACACACACACACACACACACACACACACACACACACACACACACACCCCCAGCTTTCCTGTCCGGTCAGCCTCGCCCCAACACGGGTACACAAGGCATTCATTCTTCTGGATAAAGAAATCCTGTGTTGTTCATGAAACCCTGCAGAAACATCAACCTCAGACTGGACGCGCAGATAAACAAGGTGCAGGACAGGGAGGAGGAGACGAGACGTCCCCCCCCCGAGAACACACATTTATTCTCTCACACTGAAGCTTCTCGTTCTGAGTCCGTGTTCTGACACCGTCCGTCGTCAGATTTGTGTCTACGTTCACCTGCAGACTGAGATGCAATTAATCAAACGCACATTTGCAAAGAGTAAAGTTACAGTGCTGATCCCTCAGACCAGAGGTTCTCAATCCCTTTTCACATCTAAGACACTAAACTGACACAAATGAGACTGTGGAGCGTCCATCACCCAATGTCCAAAGATGAAGAAAAAGACAGTCTGTGGCTTTTAAGTCTCTCACACAGCACACTGTCCAAAGAAACAGAACATGAATCTCCAAATTTGGTGATTTGTAATTTTGTGGACAATGAAGAAGAATTCAGTTCCTCTATTGAGAAACTTTACGACTCTTTAAACTACATGAAACATTGAAGTTGACCCACTGGATCACCTGAACAATGCACAGTCACACAGCTGGAAACACAACTGGAGACAGGACAGAGACAACAACAGACGAATGAAAGGAAAAAGCACATGAAGGTGTGTCAGTACGGCGGTCCACGCTGCCGTGACTCTGACCGCTCTCCCAGAACACAATATAAATCCGCTAATGCTTGTTTTTCTTCCGGCCCGGTATTCCCCCGGTTCCACGGCCCGAATCTGGCCCATATACAGAACAACTGTCAGATACTACTTCCACATCTGGACCGACTCTGGCACACGCACAGAAAATCTCCCGGCTGTCGGCCAGTACCGGACGACAACAGCCGGAATCCGTCCAGATGTGGGCCAGACTCGGGCCGAAGAACCCAGGCACATGTTGGGCCAGAGGTTTTGTTTTTTCCTTGGCTCTATTCTGGAGAGGATCGACATAAATAGAACACAAATGTCCAGACGGACTCACAACGAGCTGTTAGTTATTCCTGCACGGTGGTGAAATAACACTATATTCTCGTCTGCAGCTGAACCATCACAGACAAACATCATCACATAGCTGGTGTTTCCTCTCTGACCAAACTGCTTATTTCCCTCTGCAACTGTGATATCACTGAACTCCTGCTGAAACCGCTGCAGGCGTTTAAGTGCATATAGACACTTTACAGCAAAGGCTCTGCATGTCCTGATCTGGAAACGCTTCATTATGAATTATATGCCAGGCTGCACATGCCTCACATTCCTGCAAAGCTGGGTGGGATTTATCCTGATTTACATGAAGTAGACGGGTCCGTCAGCCCGAATCACACAGCTGCTGCAGAGGAAAACATCCCGAACGGAGTGAAACACACTGTATTCAGTCTGTTTATCCAAATTAAACTGCGATGTGGTTATGGCAGCTGGTGGGAAATCGTCTCTGCAGACACTTAAAGCTGCACTGAGTGTAACCGCTGTAATATCTCCATGTAGGTTTGACGGGAGTGTTAATCACTGCTGAGATGTCTGGCTTTCTAAACTCTCTACTTTGGAAACAAGCTCTGCCTCCCACTATGACCACCTACTCACATTTTCAACTGCTCAGCAAATCTGCAACAATACAGGACGATCTTTCCCTGAGCTACAACGCCCGTTATTGCTCTAGTTTTTCCAGTCGCATGGATTTGAGCTGCTTCTGTATCTGTAATATTATATATTTTTGCTGATTTACAGGCCTCGATAAATCATGCTGTGGTGTCTTTTCAAACTGAACAGTTTTTATTCAGACTGTGTGTAGGAGAGATCCGGATATCAAGAATATCAACATGTTCTCTCCTGGTGTCACGACTCAATATTTATTCATGGAAAGAAAAGAAAAGTGCAAGAAAAAGAAAAACAAGACGCTCATAAACTTGAGACAAGAAAACAGATGTGCTGGATAAAGGTTGTTCCTGTTCCCCTCTCCCCTCATTAAAGGGCACATCACACCTATAGATCACCTCAGCCAATCAGGTATCAGCTCCTAATATTTACCAGGATTAAACAAAAAAACAACCTTCAAACACACGACAGGCGTAATTCAAATCAGAAAGATGCATAAATTACAAATATTTCAAATATTCCAAATGGCTCCGACACTGTGATTCAGACCGAACAGCTGATGTGCAGGTGTTAGCTTTAAGCTAGCTAGCATTACCTGACGTGTGTGCGTGTGTGTGTGTGTGTGTGTGTGTGTGTGTGTGTGTGTGTGTGTGTGTGTGTGTGTGTGTGTGTGGCAGCTCAGTCTGTCTGATCTCAGGATCATCAGGAGGAACTCTAGCAGGACGCTCCTTCACTTCGCTCTGCTCCCGGCCAATCAGTGTCTATTCCTGCCCAGTTGCATCTTCCCATTGGCTTCACACACTCAGTGAGCATTTTCATTAACAGCAGAGAAATGCATAATGCATGTGTCATGTAGATACGGGTCAGTTGTTTGGTGCACCATTTAGGCTTAGATCATAACCGCTGCAGCCCTGGTTCAAATCTGACTGCAGCTGCATGTCTCTCTCTCTCTCTCTCTCTCTCTCTCTCTCTTTCTTTGACTTCCCTGTTTCTATCACAATAAAGGCAAAAAATGCCCAAGAAAAAAAACTGACTGCACCAGGAAACACTTGTTTAGTTGTCCTGTAAGATTTGGTCTCTGGTGTTAATTTAACATATCTGCTGCTACCAGCTCATTTGCACTAATGTGTGTTGTGTGTTTTTAATGGTGTTTTTTGTATATATTTTTATTGCAGATAAAAGAAGTCAATCAATCAATCAATATTTATGTTTACTATTTACTTCATTTCTTACCAAAACACACAGTTTGAGTATTCCTCGTGAAACATTTGTAAAGTCAGTGTTTTAAAATCTATTTAACATCCCTCATTGTTCACATGCAGGTTTGATAGCTAGCTCTCTTCTTCTTCTCTGCCTTTAAGAGCATGCTGCTAAACTTCTGCATCACACTGTGCATCTTCCTCCAAGCACAACAAAACTGGGACGCACAAATAAAAAACATTCACTCCACGATACATCCAACTAAAGCACTTTACAGGTGGACATCTGATCCGTTGGTGATACAGAAACACTGTGCACTGCAGAGCTGTGTTTACAGACATCACATCATATCTTCTCTCTCTGAGCTGAATATGAGCGAGATCGCCTTGAGCCGCTTTAACATGCATGCAGTGAACATACAAGGAGGCGACAAGTGCAATGAAGACCTTAAATCTTCTTTTATATTTTTCCCTTTTTCAATGGAAAGAGAAATACTCGCCAACATGGCACCGCGCCTCCTCCGTGCAGTGCCCGCAGGTAACCGCAAACCACTGGGGGTCAAAGGTAAATTTCTCTTTTATGTGTATATACACACATACACACACACACACACACACACACACACACACACACACACACACACACACACACACACACACACACACTTAGCATAAAAAGACGTCTGAGACAGTAAAAAGCTCTCTACCCTTTCATCTTTAATGAAAAGCACATTTGGTTCGGCTCCCCTCCTCCCCTGCACCACAACAGCACCCACGCACCCATTCAAATCCTAACGCCTTTATAGAAACATACAGCGCAGCGCTGCAGGGCTGAGCTGAGGGAAGCGCTCATTATGAACATCAAAGGCCTGGATGGGCGCTGACTTGATCCTTTGAGATGATTGGAGTATCTCACTCAGTGAACAAAAAGCTTGGACGTCTCTGCGCGCCTCTGATACTGTCGACCGGGGTGGAAATTCAATTATCAAGAGATTGAGGGCCGGCGGAGGGGGAGGACTGTACTGTAAAGATTTGAAGGAAATGGGTCATCATTTTTTGCCAGGATGTGTTTGCAGTTGATGGGTTGGTGGATCAGACTCCCACGTGTTGCCCCCGCAGCCCGGGGCCAAACTGAAGGGAAGCTGCATGTCTGTTGTTTCTAAATGTTTTATTAAACAACGCAGCTGCTGCTGAGTGGCTGCATGTTCACCTCCGTGTCAGTCTTCGTGTCATGCTCCGTCTCTCAGCGCTGACATGTTGTTCCTGTTCTTCACAATGGCCGGCACAGTGGTTTTAATGTAGACAAATGTCCGGGAGCTGTTCTGAAGGATTACTGAGAGTTTTGGCTTCAGGCATCATTTCTTTATGAGGACGTCTGAGAGGCAGAGAGCACGAGGAGCAGGACACTACTGCCCTCTAGTGCCGAGGACGTGAACTGCTTCATCACTGACGGGGGGGAAACTTAGTGGCAGCAGCTTTACACATGTCAATTTGGGTAATTATTATTCATGATAGACATGAAGAAAAGAGATTACGGTCATGAGTGTTGCTCCTACAGAGTTGCAGTGAACCAGTCTATTGATAATAAATAAAGTTTTGATGCCAACAGTGATTCAGTCTCTAAAAAGAGCCGCCAAGAGTTTATTTTTCACCATGTTTCTCATGCAAACTGGGAAATTGTGGCTTTGTTTTATAACTAAATTAATGGCTACTCTCTTTTTGTGTAATTCTGGCACTTTTGGAATTTCAAATGTAAAGAAAAAGCAAAAAAAAAAGAATAATTTACAGTTTAAGAAGTTTAACAAGACTAAGCGTCTCCAGGCCCCTGAGCAGCTCTGTTCAGGCACAGTGGCTCTTTGAGCTAACATGCTAATGTTTAGCAGGTCCAGTGTTTACTCTGTTCACATTTTTTTAATTTAGCATGTTAGCATGTTAACATTTTTTTAATTAGCAACTTGCTGTTTGGCAATTAGCTGCTTTTAACATGTTCTATGTACATTTTATGTAATTCATGTAATTTCTTTGTTGCAAAATTTCTTGTAAGAACAGTGTTAATATTATTATTATTATTATAAAAACAAAGTGAAGCTGAGACTGATTAGCTCTGCAGGTATGGCTAAAACTGACCTGTGTCTGGTTCTTCCATTTGTGCACCTTCTTTTAATTTAATATATTTATGTATTTCTGCGCTGTATGTCTGTTGTAAGACAAGCTTCCCTTTTAAGAACATTAAAAGGACATCAAATGTTTTCGTAAATGAAAAGATAAATGCTGTCTCAGGGGATTTTTTTTCTGCTAAACTAAAAAGATTCTGTCAAAAACTTGCTGAGGGACTAGATATGCCATCTGGCCTGGGAACGCCCCGGGAGGCAGGAAGTATTGCTGGGGAGCAGGATGTCTGGACTACCCTGCTTCGCCATGCTGCCACCGCGACCCCCGACCCCAGAGAAAACAGATGGATGGAAAAACAATCAATACACAAAACAATTAAAGCATTTAACCAAACTGAAGTGAATCAGCGTCAAAGAGGTGAAGACAGAATGTAGCAGAGCGGCGTGAGGAGAAACCCGAACAGGAAGTTGCTGAGGACAGAGCGACGGTCGGCCGACCTGCTGCTGCGACGCTCGCTCAGAGCAAATTCCACACACACACACACACACACAATTCATCCAATATCCTCCGAGTCCGTCCGTTGTTCCGGTGTTCTTTAGTCTAAATACAAAAAAAGTTCCTCAAGAAGTGAAACAACATGGTTCTGTAGAGAATTGTACCTTGTTGGTTCTCCACCAAAAGGTCTAGACAGAAACGTAACAGAGCTAGACGTATAACTTCTCCACACGCTGCAGATGTAAAAGTTCAGAAAGTGTTCATGAGTTTATGTTCCTCGGGACAGAAAGCTCATTCACTGCTGTCCAGGGGGAAACTACTGGATCTTAAAGCTCCATGTTTTCTTCTTCTTCTGCGTTTTATTTTGAAGTGTTGATCCATAAGAAGATATATTTGTGGTTTTAAGAACTAAAAACCATCTCAGTGTAGTTTTACATCTCCTCTCTCAGGCTTCTCTCTGGAGCTCTAATCAGAAGAGAGGCTTCGTCTCGTTGTGACATCACAAAGTTCCAGAAGTCCTGACGGCTGGTTTTAAGGCTCAGTTTCTGAATACAGGCTGTGTGCATTTCTCTGTGGACTGAGGCTTTGATACTTTCACAGTATTAATATAGAAGCTAGAGCTGATCTATAATCACACTACACATGGACACACACCTTTACACTGTATAAGACCTTTAAATAAAAATTTACATGTGTAACTTCCTGTAGAAAGTTTATATATCCAACAAATCAGGAGCTGATCTGACACCTTATATAGTCTGTATTCACTTCCTTCTTTCTTATTGTTTACTTCTCTCACTCTCACTCTCTGAGGTCCTGCCCCTCTGCCTCACGCGCTCTTTGACACACTGCTTGGGAAAAGTGTCACCTCTGAGTGGGACGGTCAGAACAGCTGGCAGCAACAGGTGAGAGTCACTGACATGAAATAACAAGTTCTGTCTGAAGAGACTTTGTTCACTCTCGCCTGTATCATGTGACTGAACATCAGTAACTGCACACGGTCAGCTGTGACAGCAACAATATGATCACGTGATCATGACGGATGCTACAGTAACAGCAATAAATGACCTACAGTTACTGTCACACTTCCCTCGTGTGACCCCCCCCCCCCCCCCCCCCCC
>NW_019525428.1:232540-236003 GCF_002814215.2 Seriola lalandi dorsalis | reverse complement strand
CCCCCCTTGCAGGCTGTTTACCCCCTGCAGAGGCAGTAACTAATCCTAATCTAACTAATCAATATATTTACTCCTAAAACCAGTCAGGGCTGAACTAAGTGACCAGGTTCTACTTTATGAAGTCTCCAGATTAAATGCCAACTGAAAGCATGGGAGGAAATAACAAAAAGATGGGAGAATTTGTTGATTTGAATCTGCTTTAAAAAATAATGTTATTCCCTGTTGCTTCTAAAGCTCCATATTTTCTTCTTCTTCTGTGTTTTATTTGAAGTGTTGATCCATAAGAAGATATATTTGTGATTTAAGAACCAAAAACCATCTCAGTGTAGTTTTACATCTCCTCTCTCAGGCTTCTCTCTGGAGCTCTAGTAACAACAGGTCGGTGAGCCAATCAGAAGAGAGGAGGCTCTGCCTTGTTGTGACATCACATAGTTACAGGAAGTCCTAACAGCTGGTTTTAAGGCTCAGTTTAGGAATACAGGCTGTGTCCATTTCTCTGTGGACTGAGGCTTTGATACTTTCACAGTATTAATATAGAAGCTAGACCTGATCTATAATCACACTACACATGGACAGAGACCTGCAAACTATATGGGACTTTTAATTTCTCTAAAGAACTTTGTAACTTTTATTTTGAAAGGTGCAACAACGGATTAAACACGAGAAAGAGGAAAATGTTCAAAGATTATCAAATTACTGATAGCCATATAGAAGAATCAACATATATGTGGAAGAAAACACAATGCATGATGCATGAATGTGTCGTATTTGCCGTGAAGACGTAATAATAAACTAATGCAACTCTTCAGATAATAATCCGACAGCAGCTGCCGTCTCTTCCCTTGTTTCCTACCCGCAGTGGTGACAGCAGTAAATGTTTTATAGTGGTATTTACAGTTGGTGAGAGCCAGTAGCTACAGCTCCTCTGGCTGCTGTAATTATCGCCTCAGTGTCGCCACACAGCCTGAGCAGCAGCTTTTCCCTTTGAACTGCAGGCAGGGCCGCTGATGAAGATCCAGCAGAGGCCCAGCGCAGCTTTTGTTCAGTCTCACACTGAAGGTTTTTATATATATATATATATATAAAAATGGGATGAGACACAAAGCTTGTGGATTACAGGTGGATTAAGAGTTATTCAATGTGGTTAAAGTGGATAGAGACAGATTGGATTAGTAGTCTGGTCATATATTTTATCTGTTTCATATATTTTAATATAATTTTTCCCACCTTTCTGTACTTTCAACACATCACAGCCGCAGAGACAGAATCTTTTCCTTTCTCTGATGGTTTTTTTCTACTTTTTTCAGATCACTTCCTGTGAGACAGCTGAGTTTCCTCAGGAAGGAGCCATTTAGAGTTTAGGATCACCACAGGAAAAGATGATACTGGTTGAATCACTGAGTTATCTCAAGACTGAGAGAAACTAAATGCCACATATTGGGTCTGTGAGTGAAGCATCAGAGGATAAAACGCAGGTTTAAATGTTATTATATATAAGTATATGGTGAAATAATAAGGAAAGAGAGGATTTCTATTGACACTACTCACCCTGCATGTGTCTCATTCAACTGTACGACAGCTTTATGCACAAAAACATGGAGAAGTTTTACACAAACCGGTGAGTTTTCCTACCTTGAATCTCACTTTCTTGAGCATCATCCCTGAATCCGGCCGAGGAGACGGCGACAATCACGAGATGTTACCAAACTTTTCCAACTCCTCCGCGCTCCATCCAGGAAAAACAACCTCCACAATCTAGTCCAGTCCAATCTGATTCCAAATCCAGTCAAAACATCCAGAGTGAGTCACGGTGTGCCGAGCGCGGTGAGGTGTCTGCAGACTGAGGCTGTGTGTTCAACATGCCAAAGACAACAGTGTCTGCTCCAGCGTCGCCCTGCTCTCCCCTCTCCCCTCTCCCTCCTCTCAGACCCTTCACAAAGCTTATCAGCCTGCTCATTCATTCGGAAATAGACACACCCTCTTTTTATGACTGGAGGGCTGCTATTAACACCCCCCACCACCACCACCACCACCCTTCCTCCAACAACACCCCACAGCCCAAATATGGGTGCTGGTAAGCTCTCTTGAACTGTCTCTTATACACATCTGCATTCACCCATCTGTTGGGCCGCAGCGTCTCTGCTCGACATCTGACTCTCCTCCTCATCTTCAGCTTCTTCGGTCACATAATCCACCTGTGAACACGGAGCACAAACCAAGTCAGTCTCCACAAGCCAGAACCTCCGGCTCTGATGCAAAGATCTATACCCTCTATATCTATATATGTATACTCTATCTATATATAATCTCTATATCTATACCCTCTATATCTATACTTTATTTATACTCTATCCATCTATATATACTCTCTCTATATATATAAATATTCTATATCTATACTCTGGATATCTATATATGTATATTTTCTATATATACTCTATATCTATATATGTATACTCTATCTATATATACCCTCTATATATATACTTTATTTATACTCTTTCTATATATAATCTCTATATCTATACTAGTCTGAAGTTACTCTGACCTTTCCACTGGAGGGTAAAATGTTTTCATCCGAGGTTAAAACGACGACTGTGAATGTGACTAAAGAAATAAGGATTGTTTTGACATTTGACCTGTTTGTTTGACCTTTGACCCCAAACTCCTGAAAAAACAAACACATAAAACATGTCCACAGCTCATAAAATCCTCCTCAGTTCACAGCGTCAGTCAATGAACTGTGACTTGAATAATGTGATTTCTGTTCAATATTTTGGACAATTCATACTAAATTAACAATAAACATCAGCATGTGCTCATTAGCATTTAGCCTAAATATTGTATTGTTTATCATTTGTTATAGCTATTATTATCATTATTATAACCAGTGAGCTGCTGGACACCTGAATTTCCCCTGGGGGATAAATAAAGTATATATCTATCTTAAAGCTCCCCTGTGCCTCGGCACATCCTCAGTGTTTCTGGATACAGTTCCTACTGTATGAAGCTGGCACCACTTCACTAATGGAGCTGGCACTTGAATGAAAGTACAATAAAGAACAGACATGAGTCAGACATGAAGAGAACAACCTGTGGCTCACAGCTCCATGTTTGGTCCGGCCTCTGTGACCCTCTGTGGTGTTTTGCAGACGCGATGAATCATCCTGAGGGACTTAAAGGTGACAGTGATTAGTCATCACATCAGACACAACAACATGAAAAACCCTTTTAAATTTAAACCAAGTTCATCCAGGAAACACATGCGGTGTACAGCTAAAGAAATGACACACACTCAGGCAGACGCTACAATTTACAGATAACACAGTGTTCATATGCAGGCTATCGGTAGACGTTACATTTTACAGATGTTCCCTGAACGCCTCACATGCAGGGGATCTGTAGACACTAGCTACTGCACACATCACCAGGGGCCCCACTGGGGGGGGGGGGGGGGGTTTGG
>NW_019525428.1:189851-232520 GCF_002814215.2 Seriola lalandi dorsalis | reverse complement strand
GGGTTTAGGGCAGCAGCAGTGTATGGTGTTTTTAAGGGAAGTGTAAGGGGGTTTATAGCTGTCATTGCAAAATGTGTCAATACAGGGGGCCGTCGGGGGGCCCCTTCTCCTCTTGGGGGGCCCCAAACATTTGCCTGGTTTGCTTCTCCTGAGGTTTCGCCTCTGTAGAAGTTTTCTTCCGTCATCAATCCAGAGCTAAATGCCAGAAAAATACAAAAGAAACTGCCTTGGAAGCAACAGAGAGACCACGTCACTGTAATACAGCAATATTTCTGATTGATGATTTCCAGCTACATTCCTGACGCTAATTAAGACAAGCTATTAGAACACTTTAATTTAAAAAAAATAAAAATAAAAAAGCAGTCAGGCTTACATTTTCAGTAATACATTTTATTCCATTAAAGAGTCTTTTTTTCTAATTGTACACTGGAATGTTAAGATTCCCCTTCAGTAATTTAGTTAAAAATGGTCAAAACAGCCATTTTCAACCCCATATCCACACAGCCATTGCTAAATTGAATTGAAGTACAAATGAAAAAAAAAAAAGACAAAAAAAAAAAAACAAGTACATGAAAGACAAACGTTATATTAAGAATAATCATGTCGATGTACTGCGAGAATGTAAGTAAAGGATGACTGGGTGGACGAACTGCAGCAGTCGCTCCGCTCAGCTCGGATGTGCGGGGAATGGGTCGAGTGTCGGGCAGGCAGGCTGTGATCCAGCTCTGCTACTGTGTGTGTGTGTGGACTTCTACGGTCACACCAACACACATCACACACCCGCTCCCATCTCCGGTCTTTAAAAAAAAAAAAGGCCTTGTGGGACGTCACATTAGGGGCTTGTGTGTTGTTTCTGGGCTGCGTTCAAAGTACTTTTTCTTTTTTTTAAATTCTGTCGTATCTCAGGGGCTGAACGTCGGGACTGAAATGGACCAGGGGGAAACATGGCATTTCCTTTTAACAAAGTGGAGTGGTTGCAATTGTGTTATAAAAAAAAAAAAAGAAAAAAAAAAGATTGTAAGACAATTCAACAGATGCAAAAGTCAAATATTTTACTGGTGGTTAACTTTGCCCTGCAGCTGAGAATCACTCACAAAGTCCTGCTCTTCACTGTCAAATTTCAATATCCAGATTAGTGGTAAACAATGACAAATTATACAGCACAGAACAGTAAAAAATACCAAAGTTAAAAATAAAAAGGACAATTTTGCTGATGATAACCGCAGACAGTACAGACAATATGTTTAGCAAGGAGCCATAATTTTTGCTTTTCAGCGAAGAACCAATGTTACTTCTACAAAAACTGAAAAAAATAAAATAAATCAGTGTTCTCACAAGAAAGAAAAAAAAAAAACAAAAAAAACAATCATCTGAAGTGAGATATCAATAGAGCAAAATCACAACAGTTTAACGATTAAAGAGCGACAGGCTTATAATGATTGAGACAGCTACAATGCTGTTGTTATGGATAAGAAAATCTGAAGAAGAAAGAAAAAGCAAGAACCCCGTTCAAGAATCGACGAACCATTGCGAGTGTGAAGGAGACAGTTTGTGGAGGATGCTAAACTAGCGGCGCTCATTCTTAGTGGAGACTGACACAGCGGCCCCTCGGGTCCCTGTCCTCCCTCTCTCCCACCTGGCAGGGTTTTACTGATGAAGAGATGGATGCCGGCCTCTCGCGGCCTCACCCCCCCTCCACCCGCAGTCATCCTCTACTGTGTCTGAAGTTCTTTACAGCTCCGCTCGGCGAACACAACAGCATCAGCGTAGTTTTCTTTTTGTGTGGGTTTGTTGGGTTTGTTTTTTTTTTTGTTGTTTTGTTTTTTAACCTGTTCAATTAACTCTATATATAGATGATCCTCTCTCATACAAACATATAAATACACCACCGCTGCTCTGCTCCACCACAGGAAGAGGCTTCGTCAGAGGGCTGACGCAGTCCTGTCGATGTACACAGTCTCTGAAGTAGTATACAGGGTGGGCAGGCAAGAAATCTTCAATCTTTCTCTGTAGCATAGATTTGGACTTTTTTTTTTTTTTGTTGGTGATTTTTCTTTTAAATTTTGTCGTTTTCTCAAATATTTTTTGTTTTGTTTTGTTTTGTTGTTTTTTTTTTTTTTTTTTTTTTACAGGATTTCATATTTGTCGACCAGGAAGGAGATTTCTGAAGAGAATCTAACGGAGCTGTCGCCGTCTACGTGAGTCACTTTGGTAACCTGGGAAAAAGAAAAAAAAGTCAGTTACTAACATGTAAGTACGAACAATACTGAGAACAATCAGCAGTGACTTCAACTGTTCCTGCACATATTTACGCTTCACACAGTTTCAATCCTCAACATTTTGCTCATGACGTGAAAACTTTTTTCTACAGAACATCAACATCAAACAAATTTGACCCACTTTTTAAAAAAAACTTAAAGAGTCTCAGCCTTGTTAACTTGCACAACTAAAGACCGTTTATATAAAAGGTGCGTTTTGCTTCCCCCTGTCATTTCAGACCTCAATGATCCACAGTTCACTGTGGAGGAAATGACAGACGTGTTTTAATTTAAACGTCTGTCAAAAAGTGGCCCGAGCTGTTTGGAGGTTTTATTGTCGATCATTAAATGCTCGTCGTTAACGAGAAGGTGTAGTCTGATGGACTTTCAAACATAATCAAAGGTGCAATAATGATAACGGGCTGAAACTTATGATTATTTTAATGATTAATCATTTTTTGATTAAAAAAAATGGAAAAAAAGCTCAGAATTTATATATACTAGATACTAGAGACTGGATTCTTGTGGCTGATACTCTGTAAAAATAAGAATATATTTAAAAGATATTGGATGGACTTGTGATGTATTGTTTATTCCTTACCTAACTGATTTGTTCTTGGATTGTTTATTTATTCTGACGCTCTCCTTCTTGTTGTGTGGTTTGTGTTTGATCTGACTGAGACACTGATGGTGGACCGCTGGGGTCAGCACTAGAAAAGTTCTGACTTCTTCCTACTCCTTTTCAAGCATGGATTTCTTTATCTGAATTACTTACTAGGACTCTGATGTATCTTCATTTTGTTTTTTTTGTTCAAAATAAACCGGACCAATCAAAAACATTCAACAACAATCAACTTATCACTGCAGCAGGAAAATGAGTTCATTTCGAATCAGCAGTTGCAAATGATTCAGGTTCAGAAAGTACGGTCTCAGAGTTGACGAAGACACAGGGACAAAGATTGACGCAGAAACCAACGACGGGTAAGACGTCTGCTCCGTCACACACCTGGATGTCGCAGTAGTTGCGCTTGGACACAAAGGACACATTGATGGGGAAGAAGTCGTTGGGCTGTCCGGCGATGCTGAACTCCAGGCTCCCGGTCTTGTTGTTGGCATCGATGACCGGTAGGCACCACTCCAGGACGTTTCGCCTGCTGTCGTGTTTGTACTCTCCGTCCAGATCTCCGATCACAGGAGCTCCCACCCCGGATCTGCAGAGCAGCAGGGAGACAGACACACGGCAGCACATGTCTTTGTTATGGATGCATTATTTCTTCACGATGAAAAAGTACAACCCTTTAAAGCAAGATTCAACTTTCTGTCCTTTTGTGTATTTTGGTTTCAGCCACGTCCCATTAAGTTTATAAAACTAGCGGCTTCCCATAATATATTTCAAATGTTATGATAGTGTATAGGTGTGATTAAAACTAGAATATTCACCAGTGTCTTAACTCTTAATTTAGTGAGTATATATCAACAACAATGACAAACAGTCACTCTGACAGGAACCGCTGCTGAGTCAGGCGGCGTGTTGTCGGTGTACTTACGGTACAGGGATGCTGATGACCACATCGTTGAGCTCGAGACTCTCTTCCTGAAGCTCGTATTCGATGTTGACATCACAGCCGGTGCCGCTCTCTGAAGGCCAGCAGTTTACTGTGAGGTAGATGAGGAGATTAGATCAGAGATCAGATTATCTGATGAAATAAACAGCAGCAGCATCATTTTAAACTGGATTTACTCCATGAGCTTCCAGATGAAGCACGTGCGTCAGAACGTACTGGTTATAGGTATGAGGGACTCGTCTGTGGTCTGTAGTCTCCACTTCAGCACACCGACATCGTTGTTGAGAGGGAACGACTTCTCTGGATTCTTCAGGCCGATCACCGACTCCGCTGTGAACAACTTCTTGTCCACGTTGGGATGTGTCTGAGTAGAGACGACACACGGAAACATGAAACCAGAGACGAGGGCGACAGCTTGTTTGAGTGTCAGGTTTTAGAGTCACTGTGTGATGTGCGATGTGTGTCGACCTACTTGCAGCTGCAGTCCTTTGTTGTCATTGTTGTTGATAATGAGGCGAATGCGTCCGTTCTTGTCGTCCGTGACTCGGAGCGTCACCATGCCCAGCACCTCCATGTTCTGTAGGCCGCCGTCACGACCGCAGGTCAGCGAGATCTTCTCCTCCACACGCAGATGTACACTGGAGAGGAAACACATCCAAACAGTATGTATGTGTTATAATGTCGTGTGTATTCAGCGGTTGAGTCGAGGCTGTACGAGGTGTGAAGTGTGTTCTTCATGAAAACAACTTGCACAAAAGGTTATTCTAGGTTAAAAAGTAGAGCAGATGACAGCTAGCTATGTTAGCCGCCTCATTCACGACAGTCCAGTCCACTGCTGTGTAAATAGTTACACAGACAATGAAGACCTGCCACAGCTTACAGGATGTTTAGCTGACTCTGCTGCCTAACTTGATCTGAGCTGTGTTGGTGGAAGAGATATGATCTCTGGCTCTGAGATATGATGTCGACTGAACAGTGAGTGGATTCTACCTTCTTCGGTCTGGGGAGCTAACGCTAGTTTACAGCTGTCTGCAGGTATCAGGCTGACGACACTGCAGATTAATTAGTGAGCAGACTTTCAGTTTATCACAATGAGAGTGGGTGTTGAAGCATCTGCTACAGTGAAGCACCCTTAAATCAAGTAATCTTTGATTTTTGAACTTGATTGGAAAGTGTTGACCTCTAATGATGCCAGAACATTAATCATATAGACCATGTTGTGTCTGTACCTCTCCACGTTGACTGGTGGTGGCAGAGCCTTTGAAACATCTGAGCCTCTCTTTCCTGTGGAGGGCATGATGGTTTCACCCTCAGACTTGAGCTTGTCGACAAAGTTGTCCACCTCTTTCCCTTTAGCGCCCAGTTTCAGAGCCTTACTGGGTCCACTGGGTCTGAAGAAGAAAAAGACAAGAGGCTTCTTCAGTAACACATTGCATTGTATCGCAATCCAATACAAGAGCAAGCAAAGTTTAAATCAAAAGCAGCTGATTGGTGTGTTTGTCTGAGCCGTACCTGACTGCAGCGGGTGTGATCTTGGGTTTCTCTGGCTCGACGATGGTGTCTGTGATGATGGACCCCGAGGAGACGCTGGTCATGCCCGCGCTGCCGAAGCCGCCGAAAGCTGGCACCTTCTTTCCAGAGCGCTCAGCGTCCCTCCTAGCCTGCTGCAGCTCCTTGGCTTTCCTCCTCATCTCTGCCTTGGCCTCTCTTTCCTGAGTCTGTGTGATTAAAAAACAACATTCAATTATATGGTAATAATACACTGAGAAAATGACACGTTTTCACTGGTGTTTGAAGATTTAATTATTTTTCTACCCAATAAATATATAAAACTGTCTAACAGGATTAAACTAGTTGCTATATTCATGCTTGCAAATGGACATTGTTTGAGTATCCCCTTATTTTGTGTCTTCAATGACCCAATTTTCCCACAGTGACCGATAAACTTATCTTAACAGTGAGACCTCACCTCTCTGACAGCGCGGAAAACCTTCTCCTCGTGAGAGTCCATCTCTGTGAAGGTGCGGATCTGAGCCAGGTTGACGTTCTCCCTGTAGCCTAACGCCACGATCTCGTCGAAGGCAAAGATCAGGTCAAAACAGTGCTCCGATATCTCGCTCTCCTCCAGCACACGACAGTACTCTGGGATCTGAACAGGCAGGGAAGAGAAATGAATGTCAACCAAGTGAGCCAGAGCAAACATTTTAACATCTGGGACACCTGCAGTGAAAAACAGATGTGAACTGTTAGAAAAAGTCACAAAATGATGAAATATAAAAGCTTGACAACTACACTGACCATGATGCATCTGATCCTGAATGAAAAAACAAACAACTTAACACTGTGAGACTGTTTATTCTTTATTCTGGATCTGGAATAAAATACTGTAAGACTTTAAGGAATGCTCCTTTTTGCTGAACTTAATGAACATTGTTTTCCGATTATTTTTGGGCCATGAACGCACCTTTCACCTATTTCTGAAAAGCTGTTTGCTTGCAACTCTAAACCTGATAAAGAAATGGCAGCTGCTGTTCAGTATAAATAGCAGAGCTTGAAGCTCTTTGTATTAATACGGACGTCCGGCTCTGAGCAACTGTAACGGACATTAAATAATAAGTTAACTTAATGTAATCTACCTTTTAATTAGAGACGTCCCGAGCCAATTGTAAAAATCGGTATCAGGGTTAATCCGGACATTTTAATGGATCAGTACAGACTGATTAAAACCACATCCTTTCGTTACTGTGCTCTGCTGTTTAATCCATATTTTATTCTATATTCAGCCTCATAGTGTTGCAGCTCGTCTCCTTTAAAACAGACAGGCTCGACAGTGCAGCATACCACTGCATAAGCCAGTGAAAATTAGCGTGTGTGAATGTGAAATATTCGTTGGGTACACCGAGTTCAGACACTGAATTTAGTAAAACACACAGTCTCACTGATCTCCGATAGTAATAACCATCAGCACGCAGTGCAGAAAACATTAAGAAAGCAGATCCTCACTTTTAGCCGGTGATGCTTTCGCCGGTTGAAATAATTCCTGTTAATTCTGTGCGTTACTTCATGACAGGCATAAACTAACCACAGCTGTTGTCAGGGTGTGTGGTCTCTTTACATCACTGTCTGTACTTTTTAAAAGATTATTTGTGAGGGAAGAACCTCCACTCTCAAACACCACTGTACAACCGTGAACTGAGTATTTCTTTAGTTCCAACAATTCCAACAGAGTGAGACGTCTTCTCTCTAGTGGATCACGTCACCTCACTTTCATCATTTCTTCATTTTTTATTCAACTTTTATTCATATCAACAATAATTAATAATTGAAGCTTGAGATTGTTAGTCCATGACCTTCAGTATTCGGATCTAAATGCTAATAGAAAATAAGTTGTGTGATCTGCAGCTGCGTTACTTCAGTGTGTGAGATCAATAGACAGACACCCAATACTGAATGACTTGGATCAGGGCCAAAAAATAAATAAATAAAATGACCAGGACATCCCTACTTTTAATTATTAAATCTTTTTTTTACCGTTTTGGATTTTAATTTAAGATCTTCCATTTTCAAGATAAAGTGAGAACATACTGAACCAACTATCATTTCCCCACAGCGTGTTAATTAAAGGTGTCAATGGTTTACTAATCAAAACACCCAAATACAACCTACACACAATTTTGATTTTCTTTCTACCTCAAAGGAAAATCAACTAAATGAAATGAAATCATCGGCAGTGCACAATAGTTTGCTGTTACATGGCAAAGATAACTTCAGGTTGTCAAGAGATTTACTTGATGGACTGATCTGTTTGAAGCACGTTAATTACTAATTAAATGGCTTCACAGGGTGAAGTTGTCTCTGACAGTTTGTTTTCTCTTTTTTAAAATCTTGTAAAGGTAGGTGTCTGTGTTTGTTGAGCACTGCAGGACAGCATGAGTGTCATGATCAAAGCCACATATGAAGTTAAAAAATATTCCTCATAAATGGTTGAATCTACGCAGCAGACTACAGTCTATTTTAGGTTTTCAGGTTTCAAATGCAGATACTGTTGGATGTCTACAATCAATCTATCTACAACTGATATACCATCAATAAGCAGTGAGAGGCTGGAGGTTGCTTCAGTGCATGGTACTGTAACTCAAAGGGAGACATCTGCATCTGGTGACAGGTCACAGTGACTGTATGTAGTGTGTGAAAAAAGCTCTCAGGGATTAAAGCAAAAAAACAAACAACTGAATACTGAATTCTCTCGTGACATACCATAAACACACACCTGGCTTTTCGATTTTTTTTTTTGCACCATGAACTACAAGGTTAGCAGAGACAAGCCCATTTATTTTTGACTGTTTTACTGATCTCTGATAAATCACGTTAGCTAACCTGAAACACCTGGTAGCGCGATTTCTAAGTCCCGTAACACATGAGCTGGTCCTGACCTCCCTGGGGCCCTAATCAAAATTCTGCTAAGGGGCCACAACCCCTCCTATCTGTGAGCTATGTACCATTTTCGAATATAAAATACTCTTTATACTATAGCTTGGCGGAATACTTGATAGTTATTATTTACAGAGAGATGTGCATATTGCCCAATATGCTAAATTCAATAGTCAATGTCAATACATTGCTTTCCATCTTGAAGGAGTGCAGAGTTGTGATTAAAGCTTGACTGAGAGACTAGATAATCATTATTATGTTCGCCATATATTGTCTGGACTGGTCCCCACAGAGTTTGCTGCTGGGAAGCACGAGTTTCATTTGGTGCACATGATCACGTGTGACGCAGTTATCTTTTCTGAGCTGCAGTTTATAAACGCTGGGGCCCGTTGGTGTTTATCAAATGTAATAATTAGTTCCAATATAGCTTAATTTCACATTCACTTTGGTCAGCCACAAAGTCACACAACAGCCCTGGAAGTGGCTGGTGAGCAAGACACAGACAGACCAAGACACGCTCTGCTGAGCTCGGCTATCGAGACAGACAGACTACAGACAGATGCACATCATACGTTACTGTAATTTACCTGTTCCCACAATTCAGTTTCATGGTGTTTTTTTTTTTAAATCTTTTTTTGTGAGCAGAAGGATAGTTCCACTTCATGGAAATTATAAACAAACATTGACACCCACTTTGACTTGAGGGCTAGAGAGAGTCTTGTGTAATTTGTGGGGCCCTATGCCACTTACATAGCAAGCCCATAGGGCCCCTCCCCTCACCTTTTTTCCCTGTGGATCCACACTGATCTCATACATGACCTCCCTGATATCCAACCATGGAAACCAGTCATAGCGACAGGAAACTTTAATCCCTGAGATCTTCATTTATGTTGATTTAAGGAAAAAAAAAGGCTAAACCTCTGTGATGTAATGTACAGGCATAGACAGAAACAGAAAGTTAACTCCATCATTTCTTACCACACGGGAGAAGAGTCTGAGTGTCTCCAGGTCCTCCAGGATGTTGCTGTTCTTGGTGGTGATGAGGACCATGTAGAGTTTCTCGAGGGGCTGGTACACATAGCGAACACTGTCTGTTTCAACAAAGGTGTGCTGCTTCCCCGTGTTCATCAGTTTAGGGAAAGCAGCCAGGAGACCCTCGATACGCGTCCGGGTCATTTCCACAAACTGCCGCGATACAATGGCCTTTCCGGCCTTGGTGCACACCGCCGCTGCCAACAGCACCTGCAGGTGGAGAGAAAAGACATTGTGAATATTATTGTGCCTTCAAACCTTCAGTTATAACACATTCACAATTTGAGTATGCAACTGTTTCCAAAACTCAAAACTAAATATTAGGTCAACAGGAACTTAATTATGTACAATGAAATGTCACCATTCATCCATAACACAGGTGTATGTGTAAATTCGGCATACTCACCACTCACTCAGAACTACCTATTCCAATAGTATTGCAGCTTGTAAAGTTGTAAATTCTCCTACTATGGTTAGTTTTGTGTAATAAAGTCTGCAGGAATGGCTGATAATGGTTGACGTTTTACTGGAATATTTTTCCTGCAGCAGAGACAACATATATGCCGAATTTAACAGCGCTGAGGAGCGATCCAGCAGATGTCGCGTAGTTTTAATGTTGTCTTAGTGTCTGCCACGAAGTACAAGCAACTTTGAATTGACAACATTTTGAACGGTGTTTGGTGAAACGTTCCCATCAGGGCAGACACAACGGCAGCGATCGTGGACAGGAACAATACGCTTCCATAGCAGTAAAATTAACTTACACATAAATGTTGATTTATCTTAATCCAAGTAAGTTCACTATTAATCATACTTTATTTCACGCTGGTAAATGAATGAAAGAGCTGCATTCATTCCACGTTGACAATGGCTGAAGCTGGAAATGAAAAGACCCCCGAGTGCAATGTATCTCAACTTGATATGGACAAGCAACAACTGTGGTAACCGTTGATAATCTAGAAAACAAATTGTCCCACCTAGTTAACCATAGTGATAATACAAATGTACACATGCTTATGGTTAGTTTAAGCACCGGTATCCAGTCTTGTCTGGCTGAGGACAAGCTGACAGCAGGTAACGTTAGCTCAGATCCGGCTAGTGACAGGAGCTAACACTAGCGCTAGCTTGTAAAGCTAGTTAACGTCAGCAGTATCTGCACATTCAGTGCCGCCTATTCACGTGAAATTTGGCTCTTTATAATGAAACAAGGGTTCATTTGTTTACTTTTAGCAAGTAAATATAACGTTGACGCTGTCCACATAACGGACAGAAACGTTTGTATTAGCTTATTTCGCTCCTGGAGAGGCTAGCTAACTGGTACCCAACTAGCTTTAGCTATTTGCCAGATTAGCCAATGTTATGATAATTGCAAGGCCCGATAAAAGGTAGGAAAATATCACGATTTTCGACTGTCACTCACCATTTTGGTCTCTCTCTATGGTACGACGATCTTCAGTGTCTCGTGTTTCCTGCTTAGGGGGGGTTTCGAGTCACTCTGGAACAACAAGGTGCGAATGTGCAGCTGACTTCAAGTTGTATGATTGTTAGCTAGCTAGCGTCAATATGGCAGCAGTACAGAGCCACGTCTCCACCGGAAGAGCAGCGCCAGATCAGCCCACCGTGGAAACCAATGACGTGGGCCCCAAAATGTTGGCCTTGTTGCATAAATAAGTTACTACAGCTGCTTCCACGGGCGTTTCTTCCTCCTGTTTAGATTTCACAGGTAGTGGCAACGACTTACGGGCTCCATTTACCTTTAATCTATGAACTGAATAAGCGATGGTGATACGAGATATTGAGATATTTTAAGATCTGCCACACTGATGTGTATATATCATTGTTGACAACTGCCATTATTAATAGAAATCATTAAAACTTTCAAACTTTTTTTTTTTTTAAATAACATGTCACGTTTTAAAATAACACAACATGTATGTGCCCTTAGATTACAGTGTTTTAAAGTTTTTAATTAATTTCTACACGAATAATCTTATCACATGGGGTTACCTAATAAGTTTCTACTGTAGTGATGCTTTTTTTTAATATATATTATTATTATTAATATTATTTTAAAATATATCATGGTGCAATTTTAAAATGGCTGCTCCTCCACTGACTGCAGCTTGGGTTGTACCTCAGTTTTACATCAATTTGAACCAAAGTGTCAGCCACATGAATAAATGTATATGTAAAATTTTTCATTTTTTATTTGGGATTTATTATATGCTGGGAATTGTGGACTGTGCTGCTACTGATAAAATGATATACATGCAAAACAATAAATTCACTGTGGATTTACATACAACATATAAAACAATAACAAGTTTTTCATGAAAAAGTATGTTACAATTATCACACAGCATAAACTGTCACTGTGTTCAACAGTTATAATAAAATATATTTTTTAAAAAACAGAACTTTTAAGATCCACTCAGTTTCTGGACTATTGAGTATTTCATTGCTCAATAAACTACAAAGATCAACAAACTATTAGTTTTAACTAGTTATGTTATAACTGCTTTGTTCAACTGAAGCATGATGATTTACTACCTGTGGGGCCCTGTCTTGAAGAGGGTCTGTGTGACAAAATATAGTCTTCAGGCCTTTATTATCTGTGTTTTTATTATTCTAATTGACACACTATTGTGGCTCACTGGAACACTTGAAAAGAGCAAAGCTATTGTTCATGTTTTTAGTAACACCAAAGGCCTACACTTTGGGGGCCCACCAATGAGCGACCCGTAGCTGGTTAATCTAACCATGGCTCTTATAATACTGAAAACTATAATAGCAAATTTTGACTTGTCTAAATTGATAGTGCCACATGTTGAGATATTACCATAAATAAATAAAGTATCTATCTATCTATCTATCTATCTATCTATCTATCTATCTATCTATCTATCTATCTATCTACTCCACTATAGAACTACAGAATTCATGGTGTTGCAGTAACTTATTTTGGTCACCAGGTGTCATCATTTAAACTGTGTATGGAAGATGTGGAGCCACACTGTCAGCTCTATTTATTCATTAAGAGGTGGAGGTGTCAACACAGTTCAATGGTCCTTTCCCTAATGTATTTAAGAAAGGCACAAATATGTGGGCCAGCTTTATTTAGTGTTACTCTCACTCACAGATTGCCTCCTTAATCCTTCCTTATGGCATTATATTCTCATTATCATATAATTCGGTAGGTGTGGCACTTGATATACAAGTTAAAATACCGGTAGTATTTACCATGGCCACATCATCAGGTCACAATAAAAAAAAAGTCACACTAGTAAAGCTTTAAAATGTTCCTTTTGATTGTAAGTATATGACAGCAGTTCTGATTTTGAGTCAGTAAACTGTGTCACTCTCTCTTCACATATAATGAGGATTTTTTTTTGGGACTAACACAAAAAAATGCGAAACACACATTCGACCAATATTTTTGATTTGACCGTGACTTCGTTATCCATGCACCTCGAGCACACTCCCCGCTAGAGGAAGCTGGTAGACGGAACAAGGAAATGACCTCTAACCAGCCCAATGACATCACGAGGTTCCGCATTGATTCATTCATATGGGAGCTGAAGGAGAGGAGAGCTCTGACTGTTTCCAAGGATTTCATAATTATTTAATGGATTTACTGCCCTGGAAAACGCGCTGTTGATTCCAACAACATCGGCGGAGTGAAGCGGATCATCGATATGACGGAAGAGCAAAAATCTCCGGTAGGATTTCCTTCAATTGACCCGGTGGTTAGCACCATGCATGAAGCAGTCACTGCTCTCTCTGATGGGGACCGCCATTTCCGTATATGCCGGCTTTTGGAGCGCGGTGATTGGCTGATGTTAACGTCTGTTTTGGTATTCGGCTTCCCATTGGACGGTGAAAAGTAGGCGGGGAGCTGTTGACAGATAGGAGCTAGTTTGTTAGCTTTGATTTTGTACTATTTTATTCAGGTTTGTAGATGACTTAACTGATATTTTAGCTAATGACGTCTTGAAAAATGTCGGTTGACTTTTGAAAGAGTGACGGCACATTGACATTCGGCTTAGAAATCAACCAGGAATACTTGGTATTTTAGTTTCTTTTACACCCTTTAATTCTACTTTTACCAACTGACGTTAACTAACTAATGCTAGTAACGTGGGAAGCACCTTTTTATGTTTGTCAATTTCAGCCAATTAAGTCCTATTTGCTCTATTTCACTGATGCTGAATGGAGGTGTGCACATCAGAGTTTCTGTAAAAACATTAATATTTATGATGTAACCTGGTGCTTTGCTAGGTAACGTTAAAGTAGTAGATTTTTGACTGTAGTTTATTGACAAGCAGAAGATAACACTTAAAAATGCAGCTTTAAACAGCTTTAGTGACAGGATGACTTAATGTCTGTGAAAATCCATGATAGCACATGAAGAAAATAAAAAAGAGTCATAAATAATAACATATTTTATGAATAAAATATAAATTGTCAAATATTTTAATAAACTATTAAAACTAAACTCAGTTATGAAATTTTATTTCAGTATTTTCAGTATCATGATTTATATGGAGTCTTCTATTTGCCATTGCAAAATTTCCAAAGAGCTAGTATTTCCTATTGGTGTATTTCCCAGTGACACGCTTGTATTTCCTATGTAATATAATTTTTTATAATAATGTTATTCTCCCCAATCCCTGCCTATTCAACCTTAAGCTAATTACATGCCTCCATCCTCTCTTACCAGGCTTAGCCAACTAAATAAAAGTGGCTAATGACATCTTTGATAAAACATTATCAGTTCTTCATAACCAGTTTTTAGTACAAGAATAATACACGTAGAGTGTACAGTTTTTTAAGATGATGTCAGCACATAGTGTTAAAGATATATTACCTCATTTCATACACAGAAATATTTTAATAGAAATTCAAATTACAAATATCAACAATGAGAATTGTGATTAAGGTTTTCATTATTTCGGAGTATTGTTCTGTTCTCATCAGTAGCAGCTATGCTGTTGGCAGCTGACCATTCAGAAAATAAAGAGTGTCAGAAAAGAAAAGTGTCCACACACACTGTCTGTTGTATGACCACACCTTATACCCAGGACCCTCCTAAGCTGCCCCTCCCTGCCTTTTATAACGGACTCAATGAATTGGCACACTTATCTTTTGGAACCAGAGATATCTTGGGGTGGAGGTCCTGAAGGAGTGGGGGTGGTGTCCGGTAAAAAAGACCACTGTTCAGTATCTAGAGGCTATATGACCTCAGCACAGCTCCTTACCAACACACAGCAGGCAGTCCCAGCCACACAGCGGACACAATAGCCTCTACAGTGCAGACATTAGTGCGGACTCAGAATTATGGAGGATGGACCTTACAAGTACATCAGGGTGAGGCGGGCAGAGAAAATGCTGGATGTGGTTGTAAATGAGCAGCGGTAACTCAGCTGGAGGCTCTGCAGAAAGTGAGTTTATTAACTTCTCTTTTTACCTCTGCAGGATGGGAACGGCAAGGTTAGTCGGGTCATCCGGATCGGAACCCGCAAAAGCCAGGTAAAGTCCTGTATTCATTCAATTCTGAGCTTTAATTCAATTATGTTCATTAACTTTATAAGCATTCAGAGCAGATGACCTTTGGATCATTTATATTTTTGGCTTTGATTTTGGTTTTAACTATAATTTGAATGTGAAGATAACTCACGCAGAGTCTCAATGTGTCAGTTAATTGTGAGTTATCTAAAGCACCGTTCCTCCACGCTGGTTTAGATACAGCAGAGAAAGACGTCTGCAGCTCTTCTGCAGAGATAAGATGGCTCTGACTCGACAATGTCTCTTTAAGATAACTGCTCCTCACTGATTTGATTGTCACGGACTCTGTGGATGAGTGTTTAACACTCTTTTTACAAGTATGAATACGATCCAGCTAAAGTCAGTTGCTGCTGTGTTCTTCTGTCCCAGCTGGCGTGCATCCAGACGGACAGTGTGGCGGAGAAGCTGAAACAACTGTACCCTGACCTCCACTTGGAAATAAGTGAGAATCGTCCCAAACTTTCAGTTTTTGTGAAGAGATCGTAACAGAAAATGCACTGTACATGTGTAGCTGTGTCACAAATTTCTTAGCATCACAGAGGCATTTTTGCTTTGACGATTTGGTTCATTATAAACTCTATAAATGAAAAAATTTGTCCAATTTCTGTGCATGTAAAATACTAATTGTGCAGCTCATTTTTATGGCATTTACACAGTTTTTTTGTCTTGAACACACACTAACAGACGGTACTTTACAATAGCAATGACTTAATGATCCACTGAAACGTCCTGCAGATGTGTGGCTCCATTTCTGACTTGTTCTTGGTGTTTTCGCTGTTGTTTGTGCTTTTATTGAACCTCTCTATCTTCTGTCTTTCAGTTGGCATGACAACAACAGGAGACAAAATCCTTGACACAGCTTTATCAAAGGTGAAGCTTGTTTAAATGAGTATTCACACAACTAGGGCTGAAATTGTGCAAACACTTTCGATATATGTGCTGATGCCAAGACCTCCACTTCGATTCTGATTCTTAACGATCCTTTTTTGGGACCATTGAATTTACCATTTTAACAAAAGGAAAATTACTATATATATTACGGGACAAATTTAAGTTTTACTTTAGTTTTATTTTGAAGGCCACTCAAACCTGGTTGAAAAGTGAATCAGTTATTATACTATTAATTAACTATACTATTAATCAGTCAAAAACATTTGCCAGTTCATTCTCTGTTAATGGACACAAAGCAAAGACTTCATTCTAACAGACCAACATCAGCAATAGAAAGAAAGTTCATTACAGAATAATTTCTGATTGGATACCTGATATATGGGCTTCATATGGTGCATTTATCCTGCTTGGAAATGTTTTATTTTATCTGCAACAGATCGATTTAAACAAGAATTGTACCAGAATGTAACTGTTTGTTCTTTGGTTTTTGTAATGCAGATTGGAGAGAAGAGTTTGTTCACCAAAGAGCTGGAGAACGCTCTGGAGAGGAACGAGTGAGTGTGACCGGTGTCATCTGTGGCTGACACCACCCTGTCTCCACTGCATTGTTGCATCAGCAGACACCAACTGTTAGCGTTTAACTCTTTAACGAAGACTGATACTTCTGTGCTGTAGCTGCACATCACAGTTCATTTGTGAATTTATTCTACAGTTAAAATGACAAAAAGCAGCATGAATAACACTGACTGCATGAAATAAAATACTGATATCAGCCAAGTCGGCATCATTCAACAGGCCATTTATCCCATATATAACACCATCAGACTGGATCCATGCAGAGGGGAACCCTTTGATTTCTGCTGCAGCCTCAGATGTTGCAGGTGTCTCTGTTCTGTCGCTGCCTTGAAGATGTAACATAAGGTTCACCACTGAATGGCTGCATTGTACCATGAAACATAAAAGGAGCATGTAAACATGACTGTGCTCCTCTGTGTCCTGCAGGGTCGATCTGGTCGTTCACTCGCTGAAAGATCTTCCCACCACTCTGCCTCCAGGATTCACCATAGGAGCTGTGCTGAAGTAAGTGCGCTCACACGAGTCAGGGCGTCGGGGCGTCAGAGTGTTGGGCCGTGTTTTTAAGTCACTTTTCCAGCCTATGACCTGAGAATTAGTAGAATTAGTTCCATTAATTCTATTTTTAACAGTTTCAAGATGGAGGATGTTGCAAAACAGAAGCAGCTGACATTGCCACAGGCTGACACGGCACCATTTTGATAAACAGTTTTAGCTCCTAGGCTAATTTCCTTTTAAAGTCCAACAGAAATCGGGATTCTCCTCAATTTTTTGAAAGAAAACTATAATGTCAATACAGCTAATGAGCTAAATTTCTGTTTTTCAAAAAGGATAGAACCATTTTTGAGTTAAAAGTGTCTCTTGGTGGGGGTTTCCATGGCAGCGGAACTGACATCTGAAGGTGTTGCCAGGAGACATGCTGTTAAATAACCTGATGCGCCACTGACTGGAGAAGATCACAGCCCTGTTTAGCCTGCAAACACAATTAGTAAGCTGCTCTAACAAGCTATTAACTTCCTGAGTGGGAGCTGTGGTCGTGTCTCTCTTTAATGGCTCCAGTTGTGTTGCAGTCTTATCTCAAGGGCACCACAGTGGTGTTGATGAGGGTTGGAGAAATGCTGCTGTTTCACTTTTCTCACCCAGATTTAATCCTGCCAGTCCAGGGATTCGAACCGGCGACCTTGGAAACTTGTTCCCCAAACCTTCAGGCCGCCACTGCCTCAAACTAAAGAAATGAAGTGATATAACAGTTGTTTTAGTCAGCAGTTAGTGGCAGCCAGGAAATGCAGGGAAAACAAAGACTGCCAGCAAGTAAACAATGTTGTAAACTATTAGATTAAATTAAATCATATTTAAAAAATATTTAAAAAATCTAATTAATAAAATTTAAGGGAGGAGACAGATCTATTTATAAGAAAACTAATTTCTTCATTTAGTTGTCTCTATTTTAAATAGTTTTCAACCATTTTGTTTTCAGAAATGTCTTTACATCAGTGGGAAGGCGAGGCGTTCAGGGGACAGGATACAGAGGAAGACAAAGTCCCAGCCTGATTGAGAACATATTGTCAAACCATATCATGAGGCCTTTATTGTTTATTACAGCCGCTGTGGCTGAAGCGCAGTGGAGGAGATAGTGAGGCTGTGTTTGGGACATAAGCTCTTCCTTTGTTGGAACAGTTCCTATTGCTCCATATTGGCACTCAGTGCGAGTCAAATGTTGCTCATTGTCCATTCTGCAGATCGCTGTAGTATTCGTTGTGTAATCTTACTGACTAGCTGTAACCACTCACTGTCCTTTTTAGGAGAGAAAACCCCCACGATGCCGTGGTCCTACATCCAAAAAACGCAGGGAAAACTCTGGACACTCTGCCGGAGAACAGGTACGGTGCAGTGGATCATCTGACTGGTTGTGTTTGTCTTCAGTCACATCACACCTGACTTCACACTGTGTGTTTTGTGCAGCGTGATCGGCACCAGCTCGCTGCGCCGCGCTGCTCAGCTGAAGAAGAGATTCCCACACCTGGAGTTCAAGGATATTGTATCCTTTCAGCAGCGACTCTGTGAACATGATAATATCTGACAATAAGACGGGTGTTATTTTGTTCCTCGTGAGGGGGGTGGGGGGAGGAGGAGGAGGTCGTCGAGCCAGAGAGGATATTTGTTTCTGTCCTTAACTGTCTTCTGCAGCGTGGGAACCTGAACACTCGTCTGAAGAAGCTGGATGAGAAGGCGGACTTCGCCGCCATCATCCTGGCTGCTGCCGGCCTCAGGAGAATGGGCTGGGAGAACCGGATCAGCCAGGTACAGTTCTGCTCATATCAAGTCCTCTGTGTGAAGTCCAAGTCTCTCTGAGGGACACGGAGTCAAACTGTCTCATCTTGTTTTTCCATCGGTAGATCCTGGAGCCTGAAGACTGCATGTACGCTGTTGGACAGGTCAGAACAGTGAGATGCAACATATGACTCATGCATAGAAGAAGAGGATAATTGATAATCAATTATGATAATAATAACACCTGACATTCATACGTGTGTGTGTGTTTTTCATCAGGGGGCTCTGGCAGTGGAGGTTCGGGCCAGAGATGCAGACATCCTGGAGATGGTGTCCGTCCTCCATGACTCTGAAACCGTGCTGCGCTGCATAGCTGAGAGAGCCTTCCTCAGACAACTGGTACACACACACACTCACACACACACACACACTCACACACACACACACACACACACACACACACACTCACACACACACACACACACAAACTAACTCATTTCCCTAGTGTATTCAACTGAACATCTCGTCTGTTGCAGGAGGGTGGGTGCAGCGTTCCTGTGGCTGTTCACACTGAAGTGAAAGACACCCAGGTAAGAGTGCCAGGTAGAGACAGGTGTGTTTTACCTTAACCAATCAGTAGTGAGTGACATATCTGACCAATGACATCATTTTCAGTCAGAACAGGGTAACGTCACTGATTTCACTCATCAAAGTCTGTTGAGTTGTTGGGGAGAATTATTACTACTGAAGCTGTGTAAAGTCTTTTCACGGCTCCAGAGGGAAGTCTGATAAATGTGATGTCACTTGTGAGAGCTGAATGGGCTCGTGAAAGTTTCTTGTTGTGTTTTCTCAGCTCTACCTGACGGGCGCCGTGTACAGCCTGGACGGATCCGACAGTCTGAAGGAGACCATGCAGACCAGCATCGCTGCTGATGACAAGGTACAAAGAGGCTGAATGGAACAAGTAATGAGTGTGACGTCGTCTTGTTTTCCGTCATTATTAATAAAGCGTTTCTGTGCGTCAGAGCTTAGAGCAGGTGGACGAGCCGGTCCAGAGAGTGGGAGTCACAGCCAGCAAGATCTCGGGTGAAGCCCAGGACAGAGCTGAGCGGCTGGGGGTCGACCTGGCCAACTTACTGCTGAGCAAAGGAGCCAAGGAGATCCTGACGGTGGCCAGGCAGCTCAACGACGCCAGATAATCCTGCTCTGCCGGGGGGCGGGGCGGGGCGGGGGGCTACAGAGGGTTGGCCTTGTGTCAAGTAAAAACTTTTTTTTTTTTTTCATCTTATATATTACACATTTGGTGAGCTCAGTCAACAGCACAGAGGTGGTTGAGGATTTCAAACGCTTCTTGGACCAATGTTGTGCTCAGTCTGGTTGAACGCTGCTCAGCTGACCGTCATTATCAGCTGCTTCAGAGTCACTGCAGCTCTCCTGGTTCTGGTTCCCGCCTGCTCTTACCTCATGGAACCAGCTCCTGAGCTGTGTAGAAACAGCCTTACTGGGATTATCAGTGGGAAACACAAAATGGCCTTTAAACGCTGTCGTCAGCACTTAGAGTGCCGTCGCTGGCTGATGTCCTCATGGTGAAACCCTTTTTGTTTTTGTTTTTTAAAGCGCATCAGTGTCTCAGTAAATGGTATGCCACTAAAATTCAGCATTCACAAATACTTTTTCCTCAAGGATGTTTCATCAGTGTCCAATAATTGTTCAGCAGATAAAAAAAAAAAAGGAGAAGTTGAAGCAGGATTCCTCTTGTAGCTTTTAGCTGCTTTCTCTTTTGGAAAGCTGAGTTTTGATGGTACCAAAGACGAGTTTCCAAGCGCGCTGCCGCCGCAGTGAAGTGGGGCTTGTTTAGATGTGAAAGTTGACAAATGTAAATATAAATGTAAATTCATTCATCAGCTCTAAACTCTGTCCCTAATCACAACTTTATCCTTTGGTTTGTTGGTTTTATTATGTTGGCGTATTTTCTGCAGAATCTTTATTAAGCTCATGTTGAATGTCACATTTTCAGCTGATGTTTTAAGAGTGTACCAGCTACCTCTTCTACAGAGACGGAGAGTTTATTTAATATGCACGATCACAAGCTGTAGGGAGCGTTTGTTTTACTCCACCTGTGGAGCAGCTTTGTACTGAGCGTTTCACTAAAGGACGGGAGAGTACTTGTTTAACACTGGAGCTATCGACCCACAGCGTCTGGTGTTCAGCTTTCTGCTCTGATTTTTAAAAAGTGCACTGGGCAGTTTGTTCTGTTGATGCTTTGCTGATGTGTCCTGCAGCACCACGCTGGGCATCAACCGTCAGCTGATGAGTTTTAAATAAAGTGTAAATGCTAGAGTTGTGGTTATACAGTCGTGTGATGGACTTTTTAAAAAGGTGAAGAAGAGGCTTTCATGTTCAAATTGCTGCTGATTTTGCGACAGAAAGTAGCAGAACAAACCCTATCTAACTGAAAATAATACAGATTATTACTTTAAACCATAACAGTATTTTACAGCTGTATTGCCACACTCTGTACACAGGTTTACATCTTGAGTAAATGGCAGTTATAGACTCATTCATGCTGATGTTGATGGCACTATGTTGTGCTGTAATCACGTTAAATTCACCAAACACAAATTAGAAGCCTTCTCTCATAATTATGGCTCCTGTAATTTTGACTTAGAATCTCATGCTGATAATTAATAATCATAAAACTCAAATATTGAACCTGTATCTTCACAACTACAAGATCTTTATCCTGTAATTATCAGATGCTAAGTCATGGAAGTAATAATTGTTCATATGTTTTGGTGAATGCGCTGTTCAAGATTTTAGCAGGTTCTCTCTATAATTAGTGGAAAGAAATAAATGAAAACCATTTGCTGTAATGTAAAGATGCTGTACTCCACATATCACAACGCAAGTGTTTCCAAAAGCAATAGATTTTCAAACTTGTTGGCCTTTATAATAAGTTGCCTAATGAATTAAACATATGTCTGAAATGCCATTTGTCTTTCTATAGTTTCTATCAAAGTGCCACCTCAGTGCATGTAAACTGTGTCTGCCTTAAATAAAACTGTCTGTTCTTTGGAAATCACTGTATCATCAGTAAACCCACTGTACAGCCAGTGTGTTTTTATTTTATAGCTCTATATTGTGTATTATACTTAATTTAAACCTCTTAAACCTCCTGAGACAATGTGAGGTAACATTTGCCATATTTGTATTTCAGCTTTAATTTCTGTATGAGTTAACATAGTGTTTCTCTATTTAGATTCTTTGTTACAGAACCTGTGAAGGTCAGGTCAAATTACAAACTCCGATGTCATGGAACAAATGTCAATAAACGTATGTGTGTTGTACCTGTTGAGTTTTTGAGTCTTTATTGATCAGAAATCAGATGAGACCAAAATACAGTGCTGAGCCGGCAGAAAGTCTACGGTCACTCAGATAACCACTCTTCTCAACTGTGGTGAGCAGAGAAGCTTCTCAGCTTTGAGATGCCTCCACCTAAATTACTCTTTTATATGAGCAAAATGTTGAGGAAAATAATGCACAAAAGATTATTTTATTATTTGCTGAAGTGGTGCAACAGCTGGCCAGTTGCTGAGCAGACGTATTAAGATGGTACAAGTCCCTGTTTTCATCTACGACTTCCTGAGCGGTATCGTTGGTCTAAATTGCCGAGACTTTCTGCGGCTTGTCCGAGTCATATCAGCCTCATCCAGTCAAACTGCAGCCTTCCATACCGAGTCTTCCCACAGGGATCCAAAGTAAAGAAGCTGTGTTGGGAGGCCATTGGGATCACATGATGGAAGTGAGAGGAGGAGGAGGAGGAGGAGGAGGAGGAGGCCAGCTCCTGAGTGTCTTTCATCTGAATGCTCTGCACCACCCTGTGATGTGCTGCTCCCTGACCAAGCTGGACTGAAGTCAGCTGTCTGGCATTGGAGGGCTTCCCTAGAGGCTTTGTTGTTGCGCGCTCGTGGCCTCCTTGGTCTTCGATAGAGGTGACGCCTTGTGCAAATCGTGCAGGGTCAGGACAGAGTGGGCGGCTGGGACTAGTTTGAATAGTGGACGACTTCGTCCCAAATGCTGAAGAGCTACTCAGGCCACCGTTCAGACTCCGCCCCCTTTGTGTAGCTCTAGAAACAGGAAAGCGCTGAGCAGGGCTGGAGACTTTTCCACAGCGTGACAATTTCAACTTCTTATAGAACTCCAGGATTTTTCTATCAAAGGTCACCGTCTCTTGGTCGCTGATGTTTCTGTACTTGTCCGAGGACAGGAGGAACCTTTTATCTCTGATTGGTTCAGGGGGGCTGGGGTCTGGTTGGGGTTGAGGATCCTCTGGGATTGAAGGGGCAGACTTCTGGGGATGAGAAGTCCAGTTCTGGGGCTCTGTGGTTGGTAGACACCTTGTAAAACTGGGTTCTGCAGCTGTGGGGGAGGTACAAGAGTTCATGACTCAAACACCACAAGATCTGGACCAAGAGAAAACTCCACATTATGAGAAAATAACTCACTTAAACTTACTAGTGAAGGACGATTGACGGGGACCTTGCTTTGGGATGGGAGGATCTGCTGACACCACAGGAGGCTTTGGCCGCACTAAAGAAAAGGAAAAGAAAATGTTACAAAATGAAAAAGGGGGAAAACGCATTCTCTCAACCGCCACAGTTCAGCATCATTTGCTCGTACCTTGAGGAATGAAAGTGGATGTTCTCTGTGTATTTGATGGATGTTGCAGCGGAGGTGTGACGGCTTCAGGAAGCTTCATGTGTTCCCTCAGGTCTCTCAAAGGTGCAGGTGTTGGTTCATGAGAGGAGGTTGGTCTTAAAAAAAACCAACATAAATTCAGTCATTCATGGGGATTTGTGTGACCTGCATGAGAAGGTTTGAATAATTGCAACTGCTCATCAGTTTTAGTACTTACAGGAAGTTCACAGTCCTTGTCGAACTGGCTTCTTGCCTCGGAGGCTTCACTTTTCCGTCGTCGTGGTTCAGATGAGTCTTTGTCTGGAAGTCGTGGGATGGTTTCAGGACGTGTCTTCTATCCGTCACGTCCTTTCCCTCCACTTCTGTTTGTTTCTTTCTTACCGTCTCTGTCTTTTTATCCTCTTTTCCCTTCACATCTCTTTTATCATCCTCTTCCTCGTCTTTCTTCCTCCTTTTCACATCGAACGTAATTTCTTCCTCTTCGTCCTCGTCATCTTCAAAGAGCCAGAAGACCCTGGCGCTCACATCCTCATCCTCCTCTGTGTCCTGATGAAGACTGTATAAGTTGATGTCATCCCAGCAGTCTGTTTGGCCGAGTCCCCGCCCCTTCCTCCTCAAGCTCCGGATCACAGAGTTGGGGACGTATCCGTCTGGAGCTATGGGCCATGTCACAGGCTCCGTGGTCACATCCACAGTTTCAGACATGATGTGATATTTGGTCCTCTACATCAGCTTGTACCGGTTTTACCCAACATGCAGCTGTAACCACACACACAAAAAAAATCTGCAACTTTTCTGCCACACATACCCGTCAGCAGTTAAAGCTACTAACATTTACATTCATTTCTAACTCACCTGGGTGACCTTCATGTGTGCTGTACTGGCCTCAGCAAGAACTTCCTGCAGGTTGTTATTACCTGCAGTCATCTTGCTTTTCAGGCGATGCCTCCCTTAGTTCTGCTGTGACTTTCCATAGTTTATTTTAAATTTAAACATTTAAATTTGAATTTTAGGGACCAATTCATAAAACGGAACTCACAACAGGTTTATCATTCCAATGACAGTTCTGGGTTCTCTCCGAGTACTCCGGCTTCCTCCCGCAGTGCAAAGACATGCATGGTGAATTTCATGCCTATGACGTTTTTTGACATTTTAACTGCTTAATATACTATGATGTTTTTGTGCCTTAATATACTATGATCAAGTGGCAAACTGCCGTGACGTCACCAAATGGTTTGTGAACAGCCGTTTTGAAGCCTCAAGTTTGGCTTAATGGACGTCGCAGTCTTGGTTTTTTGGAGCCAGAAGAAACCATATTTGGGTGAGAGGGTGGAGCTGGGGAGGCAGGAGGGAGGAGGGAGAGAATTGTGCTTGTGGCCAAGAGATTTGGATTTGTTCAAACGTTTGAGTCAAAACTGAACAAATGATCAGTGGTGACGTTAAAAAAAGACACAGGGAAAGAAGAAAAGCTTTTGTGGACGTCTGTGTGCAGAGACAAAGAGCAGAAAACTGGAAAACTCAGTGAGCAACATTCCCAGTGTGAGACACTGACAAGTAAGAATTTTGATCCTTGTCACTTCAGTGTCACTGTGGGAACTTTTGACCAGAGTTTGACAGTTTTCTTCTCTGTATCACGACACAGATGTTGACAAATCCATTTCTTCTTTTACAGTGTCTTTGTTCAACCTCGACACTGATCATTTCTTCAGTTTTGATTCAGACTTTCAACAAATAAAAATCTCTTCGACACAAGCGCAATTGTTTCACATACGCTAACTTGAATTTCTCATGTTGATTTATTTTACAGGTTTACAAAGTTTTATTTACAACTACAAACATTGGAATTATTTGTGAACATCATTTTACAAGCTCAAAATCATTTTGACCCTAATTTGAGCCTAGGTACACACACACACACACACACACACACACACACACACACACACGCACACACACACACACACACACACACAACTACAGCCAACAACAGGTTTTTAAAAACATCTGCTCACTAATACACACCTCTCAGCATAAAGCAGGTATGTTACATATTACATGGTTGTGGATTAACTGGTTAAACTCCATCACAATAAGTTCCTTAACAACAAATCAGACACAGCAAGTTTCCAAACAAGTATTTTAATTGTAATATTCAAGCCAATAATCACATCCACATTGTTTTCTGATGCATTCGATATGATGACAACTTAAATGTAAATAAACAGAATATCATTTTAACTCATCTTGAACGTTAGACTATGATCTGTGTGGAAATGCAATTACACAAACTACTTTTAACCTTGAATTTGTCATGCAGATTTAAATGTTGATTTACAGCTACAAACATTGGAATTATTTCTTATGGTCACTTCACAAGTTCAGCCATTTTGACCCTAATTTGAGCCTATATACATGTATGGGGTGGAGTCATGTGCACGACTTACCGTTTCTTGCTGGTTTCTGGCCCGAGGTGGATTCTGGATCCCTATGAAAACACAAAAGGAAAAATAAGGACATGTCAAGCAGCTCCTCTTTTGACTATGAAATGTTTGAGGCAGTCCAAGGACTTCAGAACATAGATATAATCATCCACTTAAAACTCATTTAGCATATACTGTAATAAAAAGAAGACTATGAACAAATGATACATGTGAAGAGTTTCAAGAAGAGATTCATTCATTCATATATATATATATAAACAAACACATTAGTGGTGAGGCAACATAAAGACGCTGGAAGAGGAAAAGCTTCTGTCAACGTCCGTGTACACATACAAAGCACAAAACTGTAAAAATTGGTGCTCAAAATTGAGTGTGTGACACTGGGGTTACTAGTAGAATTTAAATTCAGGTGTGAAAATAGGATCTGAATTCTACTTGTAACCTCCACACACTTGCAGATTTATGAAGGCAAGGGGATACATGGGTGGTCCTTGGCAGGCTATAGCAACATGAGGACGGGATGACGACATCACAAAGGCAGACTCAAAATAAGGTTTATTGCCAGGTAGGTTTTCACTTACAAGATACTTGGCTTGTTGTAGCATCCAATTTACGTATTCATAGGAAATAACAAAAAAAGTAAAATACTGCAACAACCAAATATAAATAGATACATATATAAAAATAATAAAAAATACCACACAACTATGTACAAAAGTGTTTTAGAATGACAAAACTCCTGCTGGGCAAGATGTGCAAAAGGTATTGATTAGGGGATGTGCAAAAGAACACAGTATAGACAATATCTGTCATGTGCAGGGATAATACCTCAAGGTGTTGATGTAATGTTGTTGATTGAAGAGGCCAGATGCAGAAGAAAAGGCTGGTCCATCACTGGTGGTGATTAGACTGGACTTCTGGTCCTGATACAGAAACATGTGATAGGACAATTCCTTAAAGCATACAAGTTCTTTATATTCAAAACATGTTAGGTCTGTTGTGTGAGTATAATAAATCGTGAGGATAGATATGAATATGCAAAAATAAACAGTATGAATATTATTAAGTGTAAATCAACTAGAGGTGTGATGAATTCAATGTACACACTATAAACAACAAATTGAGTAATCCAAAATATGGATATACTGTAAAATACATAAATATATGCAGTGGTATATTATTTATTAAGAATCAGCAGTATGAACATGTATACACTGTGGGTCTGATTAAATCACAGTGGTATAGATAAGTCTTACTTTTAATAGTGAATGACAGCATGTTACTCACCTAGATCCTCCTCACTGTGTCTGTGTTGGAGAGACAGGTGGAGGCGGTATTACACCTGTACTGGCTCAGGTCCTGATGAAGACAGGTGTACTGAAATCTCCTGAGAAATGTAAAGACCTAGTTCACTTTCAATCATGGCTGATCCCCTAACAGTAATTTAAGTGGTTACAATATGGTGAACCGATGGACGTGTATTCACTCGGTCTACTGGCTCCATACAATCTCAAGTTACAGTCAGTTACAAGTTGAGCCTAAAATCACTGACGTCACTAGCTGGACAACAGCCGGGAGCAACAGACACAATCCTACTAGCCGCTAAAACGTCTCGACAACGTCAATATCACCACCTGAAATGTTTGTCGGTTTGTCAGTCGTTGCACTGATTACACTTTGAGCTAAAAAGCTAACATTGATGCTACTCACCAGGCTAACAGGAAAGTTGCGAGCTCGGCATCAACCCGCATCTCTTTCCTCTCAGGAGCTTCTCCAGCGGTGGAAAGCCACATCCAGATTTACTCGTGTTGCTTCTTTTCTTCGCCGTTGAACGTGGTTTCTTGTTGGGAGCGGTCCTTCGGGATGCAGATGAATATATTCTAGGAGGTTCAGCCATTTCTGTTTGTTGTTCTTCTTCGTGGGACTGAGGGCAGACTTGACGCGCCACTGACTCACACAGCCTCTAGCGTCACAAAGTGGTATTACAACACAGGACAGGTCGGTTCTGGCTGTTTACCATGCTCATTTCAGTAGATGACTCTGAAATACAACAGATGGAGGTCTTGATCATGACATCACTGTGGCTGCTTCACACACTGTTGATAGTGTTTATTTTTTTTTTTTAACATTTTAAAACTAATGTTCTGGCCAGATCTTATATTGCACCTTTACAGGAAAACCACCAAAGCTGACATTTAAACGGGAAAGCTACATGTTCTTTGCCCACATTACAAAACCAACTTACAGTTTTGACACTTAAGTTAAAACAAAGACATTGAGCTGAACTTGACACATTTGATGCATACAAAACATTTTGATTTGCTTTTGATTTTATATACTTGGATTATAAAATACAGTCATGCTTTCCCTTATACTTACATTCAATTGGTGATATACAAACGTTTGTATTTGGCCATTTTGCATTCAGGCCAGTAGATGTCACACTGTTCACATGAAGCATCAAGATATAAACCCTTTGTGGAGCCACTTTGCTGAGAAAGTAAAACCTCCGATGCTGTGGGACTCACATCCAGTACCAGGCAGTTGATTTCTGCAAGCAAAGAAGATACAACAGCCTGGGAAATTTTACTCAGCGAGTATTTCACTTACTCACTGCTCACAGAGCCAGGTGTCAGTTCACTGTGCACATGTTGGTTACTGGCATCCCCAGTCACTATATGTTGGTGGTCTTAATGTTACGACCCAGCTGATGGAAAAGGGAAGCAACATAAAACCAGGTGTTATTAGTAAATCAAATTTACTGATATTATTTTTTGCGTAACCAGGAGGGTAAATAATTAAACACAAATACAAAGAAGCCAAGAGGAAAACTGAAGTAGGGGAACAGGAGCCAACAAAGAGCCTAACTCTGCGATTCTAACCAACCCAAAAACACAAGAAGCAGCTCCCCTGTTTCTAATGTGTCCAACAATCAGAATTTTAAACTTAGCCCAGTCCCCAACAACCACTACCAGCATCTCAAGCCAAATCACAAATTACACACAAAAGCCGGTACAGAGGCGAGCTGCCCATCATGTCAGCCGCCACTAATGATGTGCGGGCCGGGCTCTTAGGGCCAACAGCCCCAGCAAACGTGAGGTAAGTTGAATTGCTCGTAAAGCTGCTTGATGCCGTGGCAGCACTTTTTTCCCGCTAGTTCCATATAATATTTTCCTTGCACAGAAAGTGCAGAAACATGCTCCTGGTTGCCGGAGTTTTTGACACCAGCTTCCAAAGGGCTTTCCGTCTCTACCCACCTCCTCTATCCAAGACCAACGCTATTTATTCTTTATACCTTTATCGAAACGTTTGGTTTCTTCCCCTGGCTTCATAAAGCTGCACTCCAGGACTTCGGCTGTTTCACGCTGCCAGTGTGGGAAACACAAAACACACAACACGTGGGGGTGACTGCTGAATCCATCTGATTGGCCAAAACCCAAGACCACCCCCTACCCTATCACCGATTGGCTTAAGATGGCTATGCCTACTGGTGTGGTTTAGAGTGAAAGCGCCTCTTGAATCTTGGACCTCGTGACGCCGGAGTGCTATCAGCCCTGTATTGATATGATTTCTCTCTATTATAATGTTTTCTTCCATCCAGCCAAGGTCTGGATCTTTGGGGACACCTACAACCTCTTGCAGCAATGATGGAGGCCCTGCACCACCTCCACCTGCAGTGTCCACACATGAAGATCTTCTCTTCCCAAACACAGACACAGTGTCTTATATGATAATATAGTATTTTTTAATGTAACTCTTGTGGCCATAACATTGTTCAGTCTGATCAGCTCTGCTCTTCCTGGTTCCCTACACCCTCACTATCGTATTACACTCTCTGCCCCACGTCAGACATACAATCACATGACTATTGGACTCCACTGTAGCTGTAACAAATCATCAATAGTTTAAAACATTAGAGTTCACATTTCATAGTCCTCAGCCATTATAGTTAATATCAGTGTGCTGTTCCAACAGCGTCACTTATTTAGAGGGAGATTGTTACTGGAGCAAATAAATATTAACTGTCTCACACATTAGGACTCATGATGAATAATGATTATACTTGTTACTAAAGATTCTTTGCACTGTTGATTCAACTACTTCTTTTTATTAAGCAAACTTACATATGACAGTGAAATTCAGCTTTAACTTCATCCACAACTAACTTCAATTTTAAATAGTTACAGTTGACTGGAAATTTTACACTACAGTATTTAATTAATCCATGTATTACATTCTTTTATACATTTCCAGTGTTGTAAATTGTTTAAATTAATGTAGTTTATAATGTCCAATAAAGTTATTCATGAAGCTCTTGCTTTAACTTTGTTGATGGTTTTTATAAAACACATCTGGTATGAATTTTCACAATAGTAACATGTACAGCATTGTGTGGCTATTTCAGTGTTAGCATTAATCAATAACATAAATACTAGAAATATTTAAATGCTGTCCGACAATACTGACAGTGAAGGATCAAAAAACTCGCTGATGTTAATTGGTAAATACTTTCACCTGTGGAGGTGGTGACAGTGCTAGAGATGATCCATCACAGTTTAATATTATAAATTCTGATCTTAAAAGTGTTGCTACCATCACCTGTCAACAACAGCAGAAATGAAGCTGCAGGTAAGAAACTGAACCTGTGAATACTGAAGACAGTGAATAATAAACAAACTCATCAGCAGTTAGTCTGTCATTTCCTCAGAGGAAGATGAACTGGGAGGTTTTCTACCATCATCATCATCATCACAGCACATTAGAGAACTAAGGATGTCCATGCAGTCTCCCTTCTCCACAACCAGATGAATGAAACAAATGTGCTGCTCTGTACATGAGGTCCTCCTTCTGTTGGCACAGATCACTCAGTTTTCACAGTGTGGAAACCTTTCAAATGACAATAAAACACAAACACTTGAGTTAAGATGCGGTGGATCACAGTTAATCACAAATATCGATCAGCTGTCAGGATAGGTGTATGAATGTCTGCTTCAGCTGAGAACTGGTTTGAGTATTAAATGAACAATCTTCTATATGACAAATATTTGTCTACACATTTTGTATACGTCACGTTATCTTAACTTGAACTATCACGACGTCTTGATGGACAATGTATTAACCAACATTAACGCTGCGCATTACACTAACTTATCACTTAAACTGGGTCACGTGGAGAAACACAAACCAAACGTTAGATTAACGTCGATTAAATTGACCTTTTTATTGGGCTTTGACTGAACACCTCCACGGTCTAACCCACGTTGACACAGGTTACCTGCCCAGCTGGGCCAGGTACCGTTAGCATAGCAATGGCTAAGTTATCAGCTAACGCTAGCACTAGCCGGCTAGCTTGGTTAGCAAGGTGCATCTTCACCTGAACTGTGATATAAACAGGGATGCTAATTTTGGCTAGCAAAGAAATAGACTTAAAACTAAATGTACTTACCGGAAAAAATTGAAACGGCGACTCCTCTGAGTGTCTTTCAGAACAACTGAACAACGATGCAGACATGTCGGAGCTAACCTTGATGAAAACACAATAACAAGTCAAATGTCCGACACATCGCTTTGACGTCATATCCGGATTAACAGACCCCTGTGTGTCATCACGCTGTAGCCACGCCCTAAAAACACTCTGCTTTAACGTCTATTTTCTTCTCAACAGGACCATAATTTGAAAAATGACATCATGTTGTATTGAAGAAAACTTCAAACTAGCGATTTTCAGACCATGAACACATAATGAAAACGTTTACTGAGGTAACAAATCAAGTGACAAGTAGAGTCATTTCCCCATAGACTTCAATACAACTCTTCTTGCATCCAGTGGAGTCACCATGATGGTCCTTCGATAGAATGCAAGGCACTTCCGCATTGGCTTCATTTTCCAGACCCGGAGTCGACGTCCATTTTTATATACAATCTATGAACACGACGTTTTTTGACGTTTTTATGCCTTAATATATTATGATGTTTTTTTATGCCTTACTATACTATGAACTTTGACATATATATGACTTATATGTCCCTATATCAAGTTTGGTGTTTCCATATGTGTCACCTATAAGAGGATATATTATTATGACATACTTGCTCTGGATATATGAAGAAATAAGTTTATAAGATGTGTTTAGTGTGCTTTAAATCTTAAATCTATTATTATATGAAGTCATTTCTCCTGTTTTTATGACATACTTGCTCTGGATATATGAAGAAATAAGTTTATAAGATGTGTTTAGTGTGCTTTAAATCTTAAATCTATTATTATATGAAGTCATTTCTCCTGTTTCTTATCAATTAACAATCATTTTAGACTGTTTTATCTCATTTTCACTGAACTTCATTGTTGCATTTTTCCCTTATATCTCCTCCCCAATGTTGTATAAGCTTTAAACTGTTTTTGAATGTTTTTCTATCATTTATTTTTCATCTTATCTTATAAAGCACTTTGTTATTGTGATTTGAAACGTGCTATAAAAATAAAGTGTTTATTTTCTTTCTGGTGTTTTCCAAAACTGTTTGATGAAAAACTTTTCACTGGTCTGCTATGTTTTACTTTCTTTTTGAGCATTCACTCACAAAACACAACAAAAAGAAGGATGTAGGATTTTATTCAGTTTGTTCTCCTTTACAGTTTTTGCAGCATAGATGGATAAATAGTTAAGTCTGCACACCTGTTGTTTTATAATGTTATTGCTATGGAGAAAAAATGTTGCTCTTGTTTCATGTTCCGTCAAACAAACTGAAAATAAACAGTGTGAACACACATCATGACATGTTACTCAAAATATGAAAATATCACAGCTGTTTAAAAAGGATAACTTCTTCCTTTATAACTCACTCGCTTCACCAACACAAGAACAGATCAAATACATTTTACACAAAGACTCCAGGCCTCATCTTTAATCATAAACCAACAAATATATTTTGATTAGCAACAGAAGAAACTTTAATCTCTGTAGGTTTGATGATATGTTCTGACAATAAATGAAGAATACAGGAACAACATGGCTTCTTCCTCTGTTTCTTTCACTCTTCACTCTTCATATGAATATGCATCATAATCTATAGAAACGCTTTTATACAATTAGTGCTGCTCCAACAGACATTTAACTTGACTGGATTTCACTGGTTTGTAGGTCAAAGATTAAGGAAGGTGTTGAAATGTTCTGCGCTCTCTGTTTTCACATAATGATACAATACTAATAATACATGTTTTTATACCCCAGGAAATGAATAATGTTTATCATGAAGTAGATGTGTTTTTTCCTGAATGAATTTGAACATGAGGATCCTAAAAGTGCAGGACAGAATTCTGAAATCAACCCAATCAAATTGTGTTGCACTTACTGGAATAAAGATTTGTTCACATAACTTTTTTTTCTCCTCTCTTTGAATTTACAGTTGGACATTTTCAGAAATACACACATTCACATTCTTGCAGAGAGTCAGCTGTGCAGACTGATGTTTACGTATTAAAGTGTCCTGTGGAGTTTCCTTGTAAACAAATAAAAGCTGTATGTACATTCAGTGTCACTCATGAAAATGCACTGTGTGTATCCTTAGTCTCTTTAGTGCATCTAGTAAAGTCAAGACCCACTCACAGAAAAACTACTAGAGGTCTAAAGACTCCACAGGGAACCTTTAAATCTTAAACTAGAGCTGGAAGTGGATTATCTTAGTTTAGCTTAGCATAAAAAGTGGAAGCAGGAGGAAACAGTTAGCCTGGCTCACTCAAAAGCTAGAAAAATCTGCCTACTATCACTCATGGATCAACACACGTACACTACAAAACTTGTAGTTTTACAAGGAGCTATGTACGCAAACTAGGCTGTCTAAGCTCAGCCAATCGCCTGCTAGCTCTAGCATCATATTTAGTGCTCAGACACAAGAGCGGTGTTGATCTAACTCCCAGCAACAACGTGAATAAGAATATTTCACAAATGTGACAAACTGTTGCTCAGCACTCAGTGGAGATTCTGCCAGAATCTCTGAATCTGAAAAACAACGTTGGCTTGAAACTGCTGAACTTTTTGTAAGAAGAGGTGGAGCATGAACATTTGAACTGTGCTGCCATATGGCTCAGTATCAATTAACACAGTGAAGGTTCTGTCAATCACGACAGAACCTCATACATTATATGATTGTTAGTCACAGGGATTACATACGAACGTCACTACTCGAGTCTACATTGAGTCTTTGTTTACAGAGATAAATGGTCATAATTGTATTTTAAAGCTGCACTACTAGTAAGAGGTAACTGACAAATCCTCCGTAGGCCAGACCGTCTCATTTCAGTCCGTCCTTTGCAGTGTGCGACGGCAACTAAGACCAGGTGTTCGTAGACCACGTCCTCCAAACCCCCTGAATTGGGACACAAGTCTTCAAAGGTTTTGCAGCCTAGAAAGAAAGTTGCATATTTCTAGAAGACTAGTGGGGCTGAACCAGAGCCAGTTATTTGGATTCTTAATATTTTTATTATGTTAATTGTTTGTTATTATATTTTCTGTAAATGTAATTTTGTAAACACAAAATTCACCACAATGTCACTGTCAGAATTTATCTTTGATTTGTTGCCTCTGTCGGTGAGGTGACCAAAATAAACTTTTCTGTGTAAGAACTACATGGTCGGATGTTGTTGGTGATGGGCGTTCTCTGTTACAGCGGCACTTTTTGATGTAAGCTGACAAGATGTAGGCGGGAAAATCTCTCTGAACGCAGTAAGGAAACTGCACCCAAGCAGTCTGAATGAGTTTCCACCAAAGAACCTGACAGGAAATAAGTTTTTCAATTCTCCAATCGATAAAATATCTCTAAAAATTTGACCCAGAATAGAAAGGGATTAATAAAGAACTCTTATAATAAATTCAAAACATGCAACTGTTACGATGCACATCACACATGAGGTTTTCACGTGTGATGTGCATCACGAATCAGCCGACGTCACTTCTTCTTCTGTAGCCATGAGTGGGCACTCAGTTCATCAGGAGACATCACTTTAATTCCAAGAGGCACTCACAACAACACAGTCACTCAATGGGACAGTTTTCAAAGCTGCATATACATATGTCAACACCTGAGATAAATTCTTACATGCTGTTAAAAGCGATGATCCTCTTTTTATTATATATATATTTTTTTGCTTGTAACATCTGAAAGAAATGTTTATAAATAAATAGAAATAAAATTGGAAGACTATTTTTTTTTTTCTCCAAAATATGATTATTTACAGCTACTCTGAACCCCTGAACAACATATCACAAACACAGACTCAAAATGTTGCTGGACCAGAATCAAGAAGCTACTGTAAGATTGTCAATAGTGCAGGTTGTGCTGTTATAGTTGCGGATGTTTGATTTTCGTACATACACTACACGACTGGCAGAAGACACAGCTGTACTGTATGTGCTACATGTGCCGTCAAAATAGAGACAACGTGAGGGGCCACATTGTGACTTGAGGCCAGAGCTGATTCGTCTTCTCTCGGCTACTGAAGCAGGACAAGCAGGACAGAAGGTGGCATTTCTTTTCAAACTATTATACCGTCTGTTTTCATTCTGGTCGGTAGCCGACTCAACAGCCCGTGTGTACTTACTCACATGTATGGTCAAACTGTGCAGGGAAGCAGTACTGTTGTGATATAACACTCATTACAAATTCATAATACTCAACAGTCTCATCAAATTTTGTGAAATAAGCACAAACTCAAACATAACATAACGTGCCGATGTCCCACATCAAGCTGCAACTGCTGCTAGCTAAAAGTCTGTGGCTATGCTAACAACCCACTGAGGCTGTAACGCACATAACAAACCAGAAAATATAATTATTGAATTAATTAAAGATGGTGAAACAACTTTGTTATTGTATCTTTGACATTAGTGGAGCAGAAACTGCCATGTTGTTACCCAAAATCATTTAGCCTTTGTAAGAGGGATGTGCTAATGTAGCATGTTATCAGGCTTAAGGCTAACAATTAGCATGTTGGATATGTTGGTTAACAAGCAACATTGTTCATGTTAACATGCTAATAGCACATGTTAAATCTAACAAACACACAAGCGTGATTACATAGTGATGCTAACATTAGCAGTGCACACATTTTTAACATGCTAACTTTAACATGTTAAAATGTTAGCATACTAAAGCAATCACCAACCGAATGACCTCCTGACATTGAGGCTGTTATTACCACTATGATGGGTAAGGCATCAATCAAAGCTGTGTCCAAAATCAGTTTTCTATCTAGTGCACTTTACTGAATTGTGAAATCCATTAACTACACACTGTCCTCAAAAATTCAAACAACAGAGTGAAAAAGAAACGAGCATGAACATGCATCGGATTTGATAGATACCAAGACTACAGCTGTTCTACGCTGCACCTGACATAGTTTACTAATCATTAAAGTGAATGAGGAAACAACAGAGTGATTTCAGACACAGCTAATGTTTAACATTAGCTAACAGTTTAGTTTAGCAATGGCTGATAGCAAAATGCATCTTCTGGCCCAACACACACCTGGGATCTTGGCCCGAGTCTGGCCCACATTCTTCCACATCTGGACAGATTCTGGCTGTTATCTGTCTGTATTGACTGACAGCCGGAAGATTTTCTGTGTGTGCGCCAGAGTTGGTCCAGATGTGGAAGTATCATCTGACAATCATGCTGTATATGAGCCAGATTCGGGCCATGGAACTGAGCGAATTCTGGGCCAGAGGAAAACAAGCATGTGGCGCAAGTAGATTAATTTTGCTATCTAGCTTTAGCTTTGTTTACAGTCAGGGAACTAAAACTGTTCGGCTCAGTGGAACATGAAAAAACTTTCAGAAAATTCATAGAATAGATGAACTTTGCTAAATAGAAACAGAACCTGAGTCTTCTGAGCTAAAAGCTAATATCTCTAACATCCACATCTTAGCTTTCAATGGCCTTACTTCAGAGTCACAATTCTGGTTTAGTCCGGCTGACTTCATCAAAATATTCATGTTGGGAAAAATAAGTTTCTTGCTAATCATGCACAGAGGCGGAGCTAATTTGACAAAATTTCCTGAGACTGGGCTGATGGGATGTAAGCATGATGGAGCTGAATGTCAGTGAGTGCATCCAACACCCAGCCACCCTGCAAACCACCAAACCAGCCTCTCCGTCCTTCAATCACACAATGAATTTTGGGTGTTTGATAAATTGATGAGACTCGGCTCCTCATCTTCAGGCAGGAAGCTCCTTCAACCGTCACTGCTGTGTAAAGAGAGAGGTCCCAGTGTTTTGGAGGCCACTGGTCTGACACTTGTTAATGCAGTCTGTGGGAGTACAGTATGACCGGGTTCAGGGGGCGTGGGGATGAGGCGGGGGGGTTCAGATCAGGCAGACATCATTCTTGCAGAAGTGCCTCCCTCCAGTCAAAGGTGTGGTTTGGTCCATGTGTGAGGGGGAGGATGGGAGGGTCCACTAACTGCCACACCCCCGTGTCTCCCTGCTCCTCACAGGAGCAGAAGCCCAGGTAGGGGATCTGAAGACCGAGCAGAGGAATCAACGGTTACTTTCAGGAAGAGAAATTAAAGTTCAACAGGCAAATATTCAAATACTTCTTTTCTTATAAAAAGTGGAAAAAAATAAAATAAAAAATACCAAAGTTTCAACATGTTTTCAATGCAAATCAACTTTTTTCCAGAATTTTCTCAAATAAACTTTGTAATTCTTCCTGTTTCAAGATACAGACACACATGAGATATTATACTGATAAGTATTTCCTGTGCATTTGTGCATTTACTGTCTAATGAAACAAAAACGATTTTAAAAGGATAATTATTTAGCTTTGTGTCCTTAATAATAATCATAATAATAAATACATTTCATTCATTGTGACATGAATTTTGAAAGAGGTGAGAATGAGCTTTTTCTTTTCTTTGTCTATTGTCCTGACATGTTCAGTTTCGTTGATTCAAAATCAAGGGAAAGTTGGTTTTGTTAAAGAACATGCAGACAAACACTGAAGCTTCTCTGACCTGAGTTACAAAAGCTCGTGACCCCATTTTCTCCCTAATGAGCAGCCGAACAAAGAGCCATTATCTAATGAGGAAGTTTGGTCTGGTGTTAATCCACAAGCACCGTCAACATTATGTGACTAGTGAGCATGTGAGCCGGTCCTCAGTCTCCTGTCTGTTCACTGAGTCAGCGTCAGACTGGACAAGAGTTTCAGACATAAATGTCACGTGTGTTTACAAGTCGGACAAAGTGGCAGCAAAACTGAACCCGTTTATCAGGGCGCAGAAATGTTTTTATTGCTCCATGACTCGTGTTTGTTAGACTCATGGACGGAGATGTTCAGCAGCTCCAGTGATTCCCTTGAAGCCTTCAGCTGTTACTCTGAGATGCTTTTTCTTTTTATCTTACTGAGCATCTGTGTTGTTCTTTGAAGTCAACTGGGCGCCACAGAACTTTATCGTTTCATTTGTAGACAGTTTGTCTGACTGAGGATCTAAACTCATGAGATGACTCTGTAATCAACAGTTATTGATCCTCTGGGATCTATTTCTTGTGAGGCCTGGTTCAACAGCAGATGTTTCGTGTGAACGCGATATCTCAGTAACGCCTTGAGGGAATTTCTTCAAATTTCATACAAACATTCATTTGGACTCGAGGATGAACTGTTTAGACTTTGGTGGTTAAAGATCAAAGATCAAAGGTCACGGTGACCTCACAAAATACGGTTATACTCTTGTGAATATCTCAGGAGCTCTTCAAGGGAATTTTGGCACAAACGTCCCCAGGCTCTGAACTGATTGGATGATTAAATTTTTTAGCCATAACTCATTACGACAAAATTTAACACAAATGTTTAATATACCCCAGAACACACTGTGAATGTTTAAATGAAGCTTTTAAGATGGACAAGAACAGCACAATGATTTGTGTGTTGCTAGTTAAAATAGATTGTGTTTGTTCGTCACTGTAACTGAGATGAAAATATGATCGTATTTTAAAGAGTAGGTCAAAATCGGATATTTCTTTCCTTCAGTGTAATTATTCAAAAATCTTTTTTCTCTTCAGCTGACAAATAACATGAGATCCTGAAGAATCCACGCATGTTCCTGAGAGCTGTTTTAGATTCACTAACAGGGACGTTTCATTGTTTGTCTGCTGGTGGATGAAAACAAAAAACTTTTTGAACATTTGAACAAAGTGATTAGATTTTTTTTTCATTTCTACGAGCGGATGCTTCACATCTCGGGGGTTTTAAGTGCACACACCCATGTTTTTGCACATCCAGCCACAGTGAGGATGGGGAGGGGGACTGAGGGGACCAGATGGAAGCAATGATGGATGGGCGGAGAAGTGGGACGTATAGAAGAAAAAGAGACGCAGCGAACAGACCTTTCGGACTACTTGGATGAAGTCCTTGGCGCTCTGTGGGCTGCGGCCTTGCAGCTGGCGTGTGCAGGCCTCTAAGGAAGAAGCGTGGGCTACAATCAGCACGTTGTTTCCTACGGAGAGTGGAAACCAAGGCAGGATGCAACATCAGCAGAGGAACAAACACATGAGAATGTAAAACAACAAAGTAAAAGCTCTCCTACACAAACTCAACAACCTGTTACAGAACTCTCCAGGAGCTCGGCTGCGTGTCTCTCACCAGTGTTTTTGCAGTCTGCCAGGATGTCTTTGGTCACTTGGTAGCTCCGGCTCATGTAGTTCTCATAGGATTCGGACACAGTGAGCTTGCTGACGGGGATCAGAGGTCTATATGGAGACAAGTACCAGTTATCAGAAAACCAATACCACATATAAAAACATAGCTTCTGTTGAGTGGAGGCTTTCGTCAGACGTGCTCTGTGGTCTGTGGTTGTTTTCAGTGAAAAAGAGATTTGACAAGTAAAACTAGTGACAGAGACTTTAGAGCTCCAGAGCTGTGAGAGAGGAACAAACAACACAGCTGCAGCTGCAGGTAGTAAACACTGTACAGTATGTACAGTGTATATATGTGTATATATATACAGTATATATACACGTGATCGGACGCTGCAAATGCAAAGCACACGACATGAAAACAAGATAAGCGACGTTGACAAGAGAAAAATGAAGAAGAACAGATGTAATATTTGATATTATGATATGGAATGTGTTTTTTTTTTAATGGACGTGACCTCTGAGCTCTGGATGCATTAAATACTGTGTGAATCATCACAATAAACACCTTAAGTCTTCTACTTAGCTCTGACACTTAAGCTTTCATTTCTCCTTAGCTGAGGGAGTTTCTTGAGGGTGTTGCACAGAATCTCTCAAAATGTTTCCTTAGTTACGGTGAAGTAAAAGAGATTTCTACAGCGGTAAAATTCTATTGTTTCCGTAGCGACCGTCGATTTGCTGCCATTTTTATTTCATCCTTACTTTGGTCGCTGAGGTCTTTTGTGCAACGGTTTAAATGACTGTAAGTGATTCCTTTAAGTATACGACTAAGATAAAGAGTAAACCGGAAATACTTAAGTGAACATTTTATGGAAACCTCAAGGTGAAGACATTAGGCTGTTTTTATTTTGGAAACCTTTAAGGAAAATCTTTACTACTTTACTACTACTGAGGAGTTTAAGGATTTTATTTGAGGCTGTTCCACCGTTTTGATTCTTCACATTGGAGAGAAAAAAGTGGGAAAAGGCAAAGAAGTGATGATGAAACGAGCCACAGTCACAGATCAGAGGACTTCATCATGGAGCGAGATCTGTGGTTTAACCTGATTTCTTTGGGATTAACTCAGGTTTTCTGGTATCACCATAGTAACCAATGCTCTGACTACCGACCAATCAGATCACCGGAAAAAAAAATTCAGCATCATTACAACAGGGTCATGACATGGACGTGACAAGTAATAAAGATCAGAAGAGACATTTTTTATTGGTCAGTAGAATCACGTTGCCTTCCATGATATTTATGTCAGTGACACATGAAATGTTTTTTCCACTATTGTTTCCACTCTGAGTTTAAAACAGACACACACAGATAATAAATGGAAATTTGCAGCATATTAATCAAACACATTCTACTATTTTCTTTTTACTATTTTTACTATTTAAGACTATTTAAGTTCTTTAATAATATAATGCTGGCTGTGACACATTTAATTCAAACGTCACTTTGTTTTTGTATGAAAACATCTGCAGAAGTAGCTGTAGCTGTTTTGCAGATGACAAACATATTTACGTCACTAATTACACACAGAACATATGATCAGTTGCACAGTGTGTGTTTCGCTTGTATCACCTGTACATTGTGTCCACACTGAAGTGGGCTGCAGCCAGGTCAGCTGGGGGTATCCATGCAGGGAGGGAGTTCCCAGAAACCCACTTGGTCCATTCAAACAGCCCCGGCTCCACCCTCACCTTCAGTTTACTGTCCTGCTGCAGACCTGCTCACACACACACACACACACACACACACACACACACACACACACACACACACACACACACACACACACGGGTGAGTGAACGTCAGAGAATCCCTGTCCCGTCATGATTGCTCTGGGAAACTCTTCTTACCTTTCAGGATGTTCTGCGCAGTCTGAACACACCGCAGGGAGGGAGAACAGTACACAAAGTCCATCACCGTGTTACTCTCCAACAGGGCCTCACCTGGAAAAACACATGTTAAATAACACACATACACTTTATTAACAAAATGGCTCAGTCCTCTGACACCAGGTGAAACACATCGCTTGGATCTGTACAGGTGACCTACCCACTAGTCGAGCCTGTGTGGCGCCGAACACAGTGAGAGGAGTGTCCATGTCGTAGTCTCTCTGTCCTCCCCACAGTGGCAGACTGGGAGGCATGTTCAGATTGGAACGGACATATCTACCTGCCGAACAACAAAACACACACTTTCTTATTCAACTTATTTCTATAATCTACTTTTTCAAACCCTCAACTACAATGTTTTTCTCTTCGGCAGCTTTTCTCTGTCCTCTGAAGATCCTCGTAGGATGCGCTCACCTTTACTGTCTGAGCAGAGGGAGAGCCAGTGTTTGCCAAACACCACATCCATCCTCTCTCCGTGCCGGCAGACGAAAAGCGATCGCTTGGACTGCCGAGAGTGACTCCCACTGATCCGCAGGACCTGCTGGGAATAAAAAGACTTCAATAAATTAAGGGGCTTTGTGAAAATGTTTATACACAACCTCATCTATGATTGAGTTTTAATTATGTGAAACCTGCACAAAAGAAATTACCTGCATCGGATGACATATAAGACTGAGGGTGGGCGTGTCTCCAGGACTCGTGTTGTCGGGGCGTCGGCTGTCCAGCAGTCCGTCAAACATCCCTCTCTCCTTACTGGTCTTGTCACTGGGACCACAGCTGAAGAATGAATGGGAGCTGTGGAGGACGAGGAGAACGGGGCATCAGGAATAAAGTAGAAACTGTAGTGTGATTATAGATCAGGTCTAGCTTCTATATTAATACTGTGAAAGTATCAAAGCCTCAGTCCACAGAGAAACACACACAGCCTGTATTCAGAAACTGAGCCTTAAAACCAGCCGTCAGGACTTCTGGAACTTTGTGATGTCACAACAAAGCAGTCACCAAGCCCCGCCCACCTGGAACAACTCGTTTTGTTCTTTTTATCTGTAGAGTAAAGCCTAGTTACCCTTTTTGTCTGACGTAAGTGCAGGCCCAGTTTCTCATAACATTACCACACATTTGTATTCTTGTATAATTAGCACAAAACTTTCGTTTTCATTTTTAGCTCAGTTTTTGGGTTGAGGTTAGATTAAATTACATTAATAGATGTTATTTTGGTGAGAGTTACACCTGGTTTTGTTACAGCCTGCTCGTACATGAGCTCACTGTTTATGTTTTGAAACCCTCTTGTGACCTGCAATGATTTCTAAAGCAGTAAGCTGGGAGGGAAAAGTACAAATTCCCTGTGAGATCAGGCTGAAAAAAGAACTTA
>NW_019525428.1:189582-189801 GCF_002814215.2 Seriola lalandi dorsalis | reverse complement strand
TGTGTGGTTGTGTGTGTGTGTGTGTGTGTGTGTGTGTGTATGTGTGTGTGTGTTGGCCAGTTGTTGTGCCCAGTGTTCAACTTAAATTAAGTTATTTTTTCTGAAAGTGAATGTTTTGTAATTGTTATGCAATTGTTTTTGACATTGAGTAAAACCTATGGACCAAGGCCTGTTGTGACCTCTTGATTAATTCAACTCCTATGGTCATGGCTTTATGGC
>NW_019525428.1:181949-189532 GCF_002814215.2 Seriola lalandi dorsalis | reverse complement strand
TTGTGATGTCACAACAAAGCAGTCACCAAGCCCCGCCCACCTGGACCCACCATCCAGACCTTGCAGGATTTGGAGTGTTTTTACCTGAAATCTGCTATATTTTTATTGGATCACTCAGAAAACAGTCAGCCAATCAGAAAAGAGACTCAGAGCTTCCTCTCTTCTGATTGGCTCACCGACCTGTTGTAACTAGAGCTGCAGAGAGAAGCCTGAGAGAGGAGATGTAAAACTACACTGAGATGGTTTTTGGTTCTTAAAACCACTAATAAATCTTCTTATGGATCAACACTTCAAATAAAACACATGGAGCTTTTATATTAACATGTATCATTTTAAATTGTCTAAACATCGGCTTTTCATTTGATAGGAAAAAGGTTTCCTTTTACTGATTTATTATATTACGAACAACGTGTGACAGAGGACGACATGTACATGTTTGTTTGTTGATTGATTATAAAAAGATACGTCAAAATCAAGAGGGTGGAGCCTGAATCTGATCAGCAGGTGACATAGAAATACATTTTGATATTTCTTGAGAACATTTTGAAGTCGTGGTTACTTTATTAAAGGTTAAGGAGTCACCAAAATTATTAGGACTCACCCTCTGGGAACAAGAGTGTTCAAACTACATTTCATCTGGGTAAAAAAAGAGTGGGCTTCTCTGCTCACCCATGGAAGACCCAGGTGTCAGACTCATCGGCCAGGCTGACGTAGTTCTCAGGCAGCAGGCCGGACAGCCCGGATGCGAGCGAGGTCCCGTACACCCAGCCCTCACTGGTGCTACTCTGCTCCACCGGAGACATGAAGACAAAATCCCCGGGAACCAGCTCCAGCTCGTCCTCATTCTGAGGCATGTAGGGATACATCACCCGCAGGGTCTGCACACGTGACACGCAGAGTTACTGACATTCATAACAAATCGATATCTGTGATCTCGTTAGTTTGAATAAAAGCTACCTCATGGTTAGCAAAACGGATGTCCCGGGAGAACAAGACAGCCAGCCAATCACAGCCCAGCTTGACTTCGATGCCCTTGGCCAGTTTCTCCAGCGATGGGAGGTGATCGGTGGGGAAGTTGTAGGCCAGAGTGACGTGGAGCTGCTTCTTGTGAGGCTCCACATGGACCTCTGCATGATGAAGAAGATCATCGGTTTCTGCCGTTAAAACCCATTTTCATCAGTGCTCAGTGAGATCAACTACATCATAAAAAGTGACACACTGCATATTGTTGGATCGAATTGCTCATAATCTCATTGTATCTTTATTTTCATGTTAAAATAATTTACCATAGATGAACCTTCCCAATAATCACTGCACTTTGTCTGTATTGTAAAAATGCCACTGTGTCCTGCCCAGTCAGGATCTGGTCATGGCTGGTTGCCAAATAAAAACATGATTGATGGGTTTACTATAATTTCGTAGAAGTCCTCGCCAATGGCATTACAAAGTGGGAGGAGCTATTTTGGGAGCCCCTGACAGTCCCATTCATTTTTTCCACAGACAATGTTATGTAATTCTCAGTTGGAGGATGTGTACGGCTTAAATCGGCAGGAAACCTCCCGGGTCATTCCCCGCTGGATCGCTGTGCTAATTGAGGGTTTGTGATGTGCCACGCCTTATGTGAAAGGTTTGTAGCCTGTCTGTCTGCACGCCTCCACGCCAGTCACGCTTGAGCCCCACAACCAAGGGCAAACCTGGATGTCTTTCCCCCCTCGCCTCAGCTCCCAAGCTTGTGTCAAATAAAAGACTTGTACCTGTTAGTCTGTAGCAGTGGGTGTTTTTTCTCCTCGATGGAGATATATGGACAAAATCTTGACATGTGAAAAGGCTTAAACCTGCCATCTAAAATCATATTCTGTTCTTTTTATTCTTCTCGGAGGAGATGAAGGCGGCGGCGCCTGGGTAACCACGCAGCTGAGATCACTCTGTGTTCACTAATAAAGAGTTTACTCTGAGAGAAAGTCTAGAAAATGCACCTCATGAAAGATGTAAGAAGTTGCAGTGGAGTTACAACCCTCAACGTTTCCAAATGCTATTTTGATGACACGCTCAGATCTGTATCTTTACCGTGAAGCAGAAATGTGACGGAGCATTAGCGCTAACACCACAGCCTCTAATCTGATTTGGCACTTAGTGGCCTGAAGTAGCGTTTGGCAGCCAGTCTCATTTTCTCCTGTGATTTAAAAACAGTCACAGTGACAGACGGAGCGAGCGCTTCAATAACCCGACACGACGACCGTCCACAGCAGGAAACCTGGTCACCACACGTCACACAGTGAGTGTGGTGAACTGATGCTAACACGCTGTAAACACTCCACAACATAGTGATGAAGAAAGACAGTGAAGAAGAGGAGATGTGCAGCTCAGTGCTACAAACCCAGGGCATTGTGGGTACGTGGTTCCTACCTGCCTTCCTCGCAGCCTCTGTGGCAAAGTCGGCTGCAAACTGCTTGAGGACGTCGGCCACCTGCTCCTCCACAAAGAGGCCGATGAAGTTGGAGGATGTGTAGAGCTCCAGGGGCAGCGGGCTGGGAAAGCGACCCCGCCACTGCTGTACGGTGGCCTGGAGGGCCTCGCAGAGAGCTTCTACTTTGTGGTCTGCACACTGTGTGGACGGAAAAAGACAGAAACCATCATAAGACATGGAATATGCAACATTGCTGTTTTCATTTATCTGTTAAAGTGATGTTTTTTAACCACTGACATAAAACTCACAGACCACCTAACATCCCCACTACCAACAGGGACACTCTTCGGTTGTATCGTGGCGAGCTTGGGAGGAAACATCACACCCGGGACACCTGAGTTTTTTTTTTGGAGCATTTTCATTTATTGGAAACAACAATTAGATGTGGAGTGTGGGGATGGAGAGTCGGGGAATGGCATGCAGCACAGAGTCTGGTCTGCGGCCATGTGTTTTGCGCCCTCACCACTCTGTCATCAGGTCGCCCCAACCTGAGGCAGCGTTTCAATCATCGGCAACTCCTGTGCCTCACACACTGCACAAGTGGTGCTTTTTGTGTTAGCTCCAAAATGATCAGACACATGAACACGCACACACATCAAACACACTACGAGTCTCAGTCGTGGTGACGTTACCGGTAAGATTTGACACTTAACACTGTTGTGTATTGGAGGTCTCATTTGTTTTGATGAGTCCATGATTATGTCCGTTTTCCGTTTGATAGTTAATAGCTGATAACTGGTAAAATTTAGCACAATCCCAGGGCAGGCTAACTGTTAGCTTCATCCACATTTCCTTTCAAATTTCTTTTTTATGTAATTTTTTCTGTCTTTTTTTGTGCCTTCTGTTATATTATAGTAACAGTGAGAGAGACAGGGAAGTGGCATTGACCGCGCTCTACCAGGTGAGTCACCGAAGCGTCTCCCCTCCCCGATAATTTCTGACTTAAATCTAAAGTGTAAACGTGTTGTCAATTTAAAACATGATATTTTGACATATGTGCTCGCGGCCCACCAGGGGTCGCTCTTTGAGAAAGGCTGCTGTAGAGATTTCTGCTGCCAGTTTTGAATGTTTGACAGAGCAAAACATCTTAGAGGTTCCCAGTGTGACCACTAGAGGCTGTTTTTAAGAGTGGGTTTTTGTTTTGTTTGTACATGAGACGAGAGACGAACATGTGAGAGCTGCGTTACACGTTCCTGCCACCAGTCTCACCTTGTTCCATCAGTTTACAGTTGATGGAGATATTGTGCAAAGGAATGTAGAAATGCACCGGCAGAAGTGTATTGTAAATAACCTGGATGTAAACATGCAGGAGAGATACACACATCATGTTTTGGTGAGTAACACTGAATGTAAACAAAACTGTGTTTGCTTATAAGAAAGGTCCGCAGGCCCCTTTAAGTTGGCGCTCTACAGTTATTCCTATTTACTTACGTGCTGCATGTGAAGTGTGTTGCAGGATAAAACTGGTACAAATGAAAATTTTAGATATAGAGAGGATCACTAATGTGGTCACACAACCTTGTGATTTCTTTTCTTAGCACAAATGAGTTTTTCTGGCTCTGAATTCAGACCTGAGTCGTGTTACAACATTTAGAAAACTGTCACGAGGTCCAACCTGGTGAGACTGCCGTCGTGACTATAGCTCTGTCAAAATGCCATCACATCATCATGCTGAGGTTCATGTCAGAAAGAGGCGAGGACAAAGACGAGAATCACGCAAACAGAATCCAGCTGATATTTACTCCGTCTGGGTCACGACCTTAAAACCTTTAACGACCTTTAACCATCGGCCTTCATCAAAGTTCAGTTGATGCATTCAGCTCACCATGAAGAACTGGCAGAGAGTGATATGAGGGAAAATGTTGTGGGCTTTGTTTTTGCCACAAGTGACCCGGCTCTGCTGCCAGAAGTGGGAGAGCTGGTTCTGTAGCGGTCCACTGGGTCGCAGGTAGAGGACGAACTCCCTGGGCAGAGGGTCGTCCAGGAACGGGTCGTCCACGTGGGAAAACAGCCTGCGAGAGAGACGGAAGTGAATGGAGTCAAGGAAAAGAGCAGGACACGATGCCTTTGTTCTCTTTTAATATTTAATGCTCAGCTTTACCCCTGTGGCACAAATAAAACCTCAAAAGATGAACCGGGCAGAATTGCACAGTCCCGAATGCAAATGATTTCAGCCTTACGACCGGTTCACAGCGGCCGGCACATTTCAGCCCTTCAGCTCCTTTATAATTGGAACATCTTCTGTCTTGAACTGATATTCTGGGACACAAAACTTTCCGCCTTGTCTGCCTGTTTGCTGCTAACATTGTTCTCTCCCTGCAGCAATGACAATTCAAGATTTCATAAGATCTTATTTGCTATAGAATAATTAAATACATGCACATGGTTTAATGGGCAAAAACAGGCTTTATTTTCAACACGTCTTTCTGTACTTAATGGGGCACCCCAAGGTTCTGTGTTTAGCCCACTTTCATTTTGTCTTTAAATATATTTAGGTGTTAATGTGCATGAACTGGTGCTCATTGCTATTGCAGTGGATCCTCTCTCTCATATTCACTTCATAAACTAGAGTCTCCCTTAAATATTTTATAGTCTGGGCTCAGTCTTCTCAAACCTGTGGTGAATGTAGATAAAACTAAATTGAGTTTGACTGACTGATTTGATTTCTGCAGACACCGTGCACACTGTTACCACTCAGGGGAAGACAACAGAGTTGATATCTCTTGGAAATATCCATAAAATGTTATTTGGCTTGACACAATGGGAAACTGAAGGTAGGTTGGTCTCCATCCACTATGTCAATGGAACATTTTTATTTATAAAGCAAATTACAGGGCGGACACAGAGACAGATGGCCATTTATGTTTACATTAGAAGAAGAAGAATCCTGTATTGTCCCAGTAAGTTTTACAGACACGTTCAAACCTATGGTTAGTTTTGATTCTCCAGTTAATCTGCCTGTGTGTCTTTGGACTGTGGGAGGAAGTCGGAGAAAACACACACAGGAACAAGGAGAACATGTAAACCTTTGTTTTATTTCATATACTTCATCTTGCAGTTGTGATCTAAAATCATGAGACATATATTCAATGTCTGGGTCTAATGTTCAGACCTTCATGTTTTCTGCTCCAAACACCTGGAATAGTCTGTAGACTGTAAGTTCACTGGTTAATTACTCCATCCTTAATTGTATCTCTTTTAAATCTTAGTTTATTGAGTATTATTATCTGCTCTTAGTGTTGCTTCATCATTTTCTGTATTGTCTGTAACTTTTTACATCTTGGGCAGGTCTCCCTTACAAAGGACGTTTCCAACCTAAATGGGACTTAATTGATTAATTGAAGAAACAATTAAATTAAGAAAATTATTATTATTATTAATTTTGTTATTATGTAACGTATTGCTATTGAGTTTGCATTCAGGTGTATGATTATAGCATTCAGTGCTTTCCGGAGGCATGGAAATATATCAAAAATAGAACGTTAAGATGACATAAATACATAAGATGAGGCAGAAAACTAAGAGCAACATTTTAAATAAATAAAAGACATTAACAATAATAATATGCACAACATTAAAAAGATGTTATATATGTGATTTATTTCTTATAAGCTGCAGCCTTTTTTTAAGGCCTGATTTAAATGAGCTGACAGTTTCATCAGATCTCAGGTGTTCAGGAAGTTTGTCCCACAGGTGAGGAGCAGAGAAACTAAAAGCTGCTTCAGGCTGAAGGGATATACAACCTGCGACTTTTACAGACAGACTTTTACAACCCTTCTACAGCAGAGGGCAGTATAACACACTTTTTCCTGGGGCCTGTGTTGTGTATATGTGAATGTACTGTATACACACATTTGTTATTTAAACTTACCAGTCACATGCTGCTTGCACACTCCGACCTCCTGTTGACACCAGAGCTTTCAGTCTGTAACACAGAATTAAGACTTCAACAACTCTGAGACTGTTCACATACAAACTATCCATCTACTGTATCTTCTGAAGTAACAGTTTAACAGTGAGAGCAATGTGGCAACTTCTTCTACACAGCAGAGGAAACACAGTGATGTCCTTCTCCATACGGGAGTTTGTATCCTCGGGACTTTTCCAGCAGCAGATTGCAAATAAAAGGAGAACTGTTCAGCTTCCACACCTATGTGGAAACTCTGACTATAAAAACAGCTAGAGATGCGAGTGAGGGCTTTAAAGGAGGAGAAGAAAATATGGAAAAGGTTCAAAGTTGTTGACTGAACAGAAATGCCATTGGAGTTGGGTACGGTGTCACTGGAAAAAGAAAAACTGGTGAATTATTCAAGTCTTTTCTGGTTTGACGGCCTCAAAAGAATAAATAGAAATTCAGCAACTCAGACAGAAAAACACTGTAATGTCAAATGGAAATGTGTTTTTTTTTTCTCTTAGTATGTAGTTAGAGCTCAGAGAAAACTGCTGTTGGCAGTGGTGGAAGTAACAACCTACATTTCCTGTCAATGCTAAAATTACAACTAAAAGCTTTTGTATGCGTTTGTGTTTCTAAGTTATTAATGCTTTTACTTTAAGTTTAGACAGATTTGTTTTTGCTTTTAACTTTTAACACATCAGACACAAGTAGATAGAAAATTACATTTGTATGACGTTTGGAAGAAGATTGAGGAAATATATGTAGAATTAATTTTAAAGCTGCAATAATTGATATTCAACAAGCAGTGAAACAACATATTATCACCTTTGTGAAGGTGTGTTCATTGACTTTGCTAGCAGTTAGCTATTTACACATTCAGCAGAAATGGAGCATTTGCGTTAGCATTAGCATTTGTGCTAATGCATCCAATATTCACTCTGCTTCTACTTTGCTCTGTAGTTGTTAAATGCTTTACTACGTTCACTAGCAAGACGCTAACTTTGTCTGTCTGGGTTTGTGATGTACAGTTTATAAGAGCTTCTTCTCTACAAATAATTGGCTGTTGTTGGAAACAGCGTTGATGAGATGATGAATTTCAACCAAACTGTAAAGTTGTGCTCCCTGTGGGTTTGTCAATGTGGGCGACACCTTGTCACACTGCACTGTCATTTCATTCATTGTTAATATAAAAATATTGATTGTTGCAGCTTTAATCTGATA
>NW_019525428.1:181374-181929 GCF_002814215.2 Seriola lalandi dorsalis | reverse complement strand
TAGCATTAAGCAGATATAACTTATTAGCATAATCACTGTCAGTTTAGCATGTTAACATGCTAATATTTGCTAATCAGCGCTACAAAGTACAGCTGAGGCTGAAGGGAATGTTATTATTTTTGAAATTTGAAATTTAGACCTGATGATGGTGCTAGATAAAAAGTAAATGGATGACCAAAGTTATTACAAATGTGCCCTGTGGGAAACATGAATCAAAACTTAATGGAGCTCCATCTAATAGTTATTGAGACATTTCACCCAAAGCCAAAACAAAAGTGTCAACTTCATGGTGGCGCTAGAGGAAAAAATCAAGAGATCAATAAGTGAATGGGATTCCTCCTCTGAGGACCGTCACTGTCTGTACAAAACTTCATAGCAATCTTTTTAGTAGCTGAGATATTTCTGCTGGTGCACAAGTGACAACAAAGAAAAAGGTGCGGTCCACTATTGTGCTCTAACAAATTAAATTACAACAAACAAATGACAACACAGTGAACATAATTGATGGTGTCCACAAGTGGGATTTTGTGTTCCACAACAAGAATCAGCCATTAG
>NW_019525428.1:135114-177614 GCF_002814215.2 Seriola lalandi dorsalis | reverse complement strand
CCAAAGACAAATAATTACACTACACAATTTTTCTTTAGGCCTCAGGTGATCGTTAGAATAATCATCACTGTGAGAATATAATATTCTCGTAACGATGCAAAGTGTGACAAACCCTCAACACCAACATCCAGGAGTCCCAAATGTGGTTGAGGTTGTCAGCACGCAAGCTGTGTAGTCAAATCACACCACGATCACAGGAAGTTCTAGCAGCTCTAAAGAGTAAATGTGCTGACACCTTTCAGTCCACAGCTCCAAAGGCAATCCTCAAACACAGTGGCTTCACCAAATTACACTCATCGTTGCACAACGGCCTTTAATTACAACATGTTTCTAAGAAAACGGTGCACAATCATCAAGGAAGTTGCAGTTAAACCATCAACAACACTTCTTCATGCTGAGTCCTGCCTCCTCGGTTTATGACTCCATGTTCAGAAAGATGAGAGCGACAGCGTGAGTAAAACACTAAAAGAACTTTTTGGATCAGTGCTCAATGAGCAGATGAGTCACGACGTGCTGGCAGCACAGCACCTGTTAGTCTGGTGAGAAGCAAAACTGCATTCCACGGTAAGGCGCTCACAGGTGGCGGCAGCTGCGTCTCAGTTTGCATCTTTCAGTCCCCTCATGATTCTGCTCTGAGAGAATCCTGAGGAATCATGTTCGTGGCCTTGAGCTCACAGGGCCAAAGCTGAAGCTGAAGCGACGCCGGGTCAAGAAGCAAGACAATCACGGCTGAAGATCAGGACATTTAGATCCAGATCCTTGTTCACGCAACTCCTGCTTCAAAGCAAACACACGTTACTGAGCTGAGGTGGATGTAGTCGAAACACAACGAAGCGAGAGACAGAACTACTGTTCAGTGTTCAGTTGCAGTTTCTGCTGCTGAACGTGGTGTAAGAAGTTGCTGAATCTAAAGGAGGCATTACCTTAGCTCACAGGGAAATGTGGTGTTGCATAACTTACCTTGATAAATAAATCATCTAAGAATTAAAGGTGCAATAACTATATCATATTTTATAGTGTGTATTTTTGTTGTCTCTTTACTAGAGATGATGTTGTTGCAGCTTCGGTTCGTTTTAGAGTTTAAATGATGTAAAAATACAGAATCAGATTAAAGACTTGGGTTTCATTTCTTTCAGATTTAAAAAGTGATGTTTTATTGATAAACTGGAAGAACCTGGAAGAGCTAGGAAGAACTGCTTTTGGCTTTTTAGCACCATCCACCTGGAACTCATTATAAAGCACTTTTAAAAATGAATTCCTTGGTGCCTTTTGGTCATTTTAGATTCTGAATCTCTGACGTTTTAACTTGTGTTTTGTACCTGTTTTAATTGATTCTTGTCATTACATTATTCATTAATTGTATTTATATGTTTGTTTTAATTTGATGTCCTTTTTTAACTGGTATTTTTATCTACTCTACAACATTGTAAATGAGGGCTTTGGCCTCAATGATCTTCGAGTTTAAATGAAAATAATTAAATCATTTTTTAAATTTTTACCCTCTCCATTATGATTTCACTGAGCAGTTTCCCACTTTTGAAGCAGAATTGTTCATGACACGTGATTGTTTGTGCTGTAACTGAATGACCTTTGCTCCATATGTTTTACTTTTTGGTCCCTGCAGATTCATTTTAGTTCCTACCTGCCTTTTTTGTTGTTTCTTTTGTTTGTTTCTGTTTCAAGAAGAAAAACAAAAGCACCCTGCAACTAATGCATTGGGATTCCCCTTTACAACCTCCTTTAGTTCTAGCTGCCTCTCAGGGTTTTCATAGCTGTGGGTTGTTGTTTCATAAGGCAAACCCTAAGCTGAGTCAAACATGTCGATTAGAGGCTCGTGGGGACTCGAGGAGGATCCCGTGTAAACACGGCAGGGAGCTTTTTTTGGGAGCAAACTAATTTCAGTTTGACTCATGACAGAAATCAAACCTAATATGTTCAGAAAGCTGATGGCGGAGCAGCCTGGCCTGAGGTTTGCTGATCAAAGTGGGGACTGATCAGTGGAACGGAGAGTCGCCTCGCTACACGGCCCCAAAAGGCCAGCTATTCACCACTCCCTCCGTCTTCATGATGACAGTGCAACTCTGCACACACACGCTTTCATCCCTCCACACTCACTTTAATGTCCAGGAGGAGAAGTCAGTGGCTTCAAGCTCCTGCAGTCGCAGCGTAAAATCCAGCTGTCAGCTGAAATATCCTCAGGACCGTGATTTCTTTATCTGATTTTCCCCCGGTTTGTGCAGACACTGTTTCTCAGGAAAACACTGGAGGGACGCTCGAAGAGCTGACATGTTTCAATAACACCACTTCCTGCTCGTTTTCACTGCTACATTTTTAGTTATTTGGAAGACTGGTGGTTAAATCCTGTTTCCCAAAGATAACACCAGTTTTACAGCACAGCCACAAATTATGGAGCAGAAAATGACAGAGCAACTACAGTGACGAACATGTACGAACCATCAAAGCAAATAAAGTTAGCTTTGATGCTAATGTCAACTGGTCACTGTAAGAAACAGCAGAGTAGAAAATATCACTAGGGTTTCAACCAGGTGGGCTCACACTGGACTCAAACTGCTGCTAGCCAGTAACTTGGGGTGTGCATGCAAAATATTTTATTTAGAGTTGATCACACGTTTTTCTAGTTATGTCTATTTTGCAATTTTCATCATTTCCTCTACACGAGTGAGTTTGCTTTCTGTGTTGGCATCACAAAGGCTCTTGGTTTATGCTAATTTGCCATCAGAACCACAGTTAGATGATAAGACTGTTTCATTTTATGTGTTTGTTCAGTGTAGGACCTGTTTAGCCTAGCTTAGCTCATAAAATGAATTATTATATATCTTTTTAAAACAATACTAAGGTGATAAGTCTAAGCCTCTTTATCCAGACAGCATTTATTCTTTCAGTTCAGTGTTGAGCTATATTTTAGATCAGTTTTGTTTTCTAACATTATCATCTAAATGCTGTTTTAAAGTCTTGTTTCCAATACAAGCAACACAGTTCTACAAGATAAATAATTATGTATTTATTATGTTCATATTTTGTGTATATTTATATAATTTCACACAGTATATATTGAATATATTTAACCTGACATAAACTGGAATACTGGAATTGGCATTTAAATACCCGACATGTTAAACTTTTAACTCATAGACTATACTGTAAACTCCAACCCGGTTGCTAAAACTCTTTAAATTACATTAATAGCAGCTGTGTGTATCTTGCTACAACGAAGCTACAACACTTCGAGAAGAATGTCCAATAATAAAAGTGCATCAAATCCATAATGATTGATTACACTGACGGGTAAATATCTCTACAGATGCATCAATTAATTGGTGGCGATAATGATTGATGGTTCACAATTAACCAGCAACAATTTTGATAATTCTAAATTCTAACTTTTCATAATTTGTTGACATTTTGAGATGAATCGATTAACTATAAATAATCAATAGTGAAAATGATTGTTACCTGCAGCTTTAAATATCAGAATGGTAAAAGGCCAATATCAGCCGAACGTTTTTGTCGTACTGTGATGGTTACCACTCCCTGTGATAAAACCACTGCTGCACAGCTGTTTCAACTCTCTCCACCTGTGAGTATACAGAACCGTGTGGGTTGAGAGCTGACTGAATAAAAGGTCTTTGTAGGAAAATGTCCCTTGATGATGATTTTCCCCCCATCACTAAAAGAAAAGAAAATAATCTACAGTAACTAAACACAGGCTGTGAGAGCCTCACTGCTTTGTCTCAAATTTAAAATAAAGAGTGCGGAGGTTGTTTCCCCCTAAAGCTGCTGAAGCCGTTCACTCATCAAACTCATTTTGTGAAACATTACATTACACACACACACACACACACACACACACACATTACAATCACTTTCTGGCTCAAAGCAACTATTTGTAAATATGTGTACTGTGACATGCAATAGCTCTAAATATTTCTACCACCTAATTAACTCATACAGAGTCAATCTATCACCTTAAAGACATTTATTGTGAGAAAACCACTTGCTTGTTCTCGCCCACAGAGATGTGAAAGCAAGTTTTCCAACCATAGAGAGATCCTCTGTTAACAGCTCGACTCACAGAGAGACAGGAAGAGAAACAGACAAGGCAGCAAGCAACACGCCCACGCAACACAACACCGCTCAGACCCATATATCATGCAGCACAGTGTTTAACTGTAAAACTTACACTAAGTACATTACAGCTCGGACTATAAGACAATAGGTAATGATAATAAACAACATACATAAATAAGTACAAGAGGCATTAATATGAACAATGGTTTGAACTTTACACGAAGCCTGAGGAAGTGGGGGCAGAGGTTGGAAAATCTATGTGTCCTGGTTTAGCAGGTTTTCAGATAAAAATATTCTAAATATTATCAGTGTAAAATGTAAATGTGGTCAAGAATAGGCTCCCACCAGTTTGCAGCAATATATAATTGTACATGATGCATGTCTGCTGTGTGGGATTATTGACAGAGATGTGTGCAGAGGTTTGTAGCCTGTAGTACTGAGCTGCACAGTCAGCTGACCTCTGTGTTAAACTGTGGTTTATTAAACAATGCAATGTAATAATTATCGAAGGGTAACGCAGATGCAAAATGCTAATTATGATGCATGGATGAACAAATGGGTGGTGTTTTTTATGAGCTATATAAGCAAAGGTGGAAGTAAAATATTCTTAGCAACCATTAAAGACAGCAGTGGAAAGCAACCGTTTTGTTCTATTTCTATCACTAGTTTTCTTCTCCTGAAGTTGTCATGCTAACCGGTTAGCTCACTTTCTGATACAGAGTCACTGTAGCTTCCAAGCTGCCCTGAAGAAGACAGCATATTATAACCTCTTGTCTTGTAAATGCAGACCATGGCTGAAGCTCTCAGCAAGACTGGCAAGTAAACAGCTGTTAATGCTAACGCTGGCTATATAGCTTAATAATAGCTTAATTTACAAATAGCTCCTTTAAATTTCACTACAAATCTATGTCCATCATGTTGTACAAAAGGTAGACTGCTGTAATAAAGGCTACTGGTTAACAAACAGAAACTTAACATTCCTCCAGATATAGTATTCTTCTTTTTCAGATAAAAAAAGGTTAGCCTAGCTGTAGTTTGCTAACCTTTAAGCTAGTATGTCAAAACCTTCCTCTTGTTCTTTTAGTATTAGAGATGGAAAATAATCGCTACTTTATATCAATACAATAACTACAGTACTGTAACATTTGAGTCGCATGACAGTGATGTCATTTCTCCTCAAGTCAAATTTCATCATCAGTGATCTTTTGAAAAACCTCTCGTTTCCTTTCTGTTGTTAAACTACTGATTCACCCACTAGCACATAATCAATCGACATCAAAGATAATTTCAGCATGGAATTTTTTTTTTTGACCGTAGCAGCTTGATTGAATCATTGACGGGATAATTAATTAATTATTTTATAATTTAAAAGTAAAAGTATCGAACATTTGCTTCTGCAGCAAAGCTTCTCACTCAGTTTGTTCGTCTTTATTTCATGTAACTTTTTGATGTTTGAGGACATCACTTTGAGCTCTGGAAACTTGTGATGGGCATTTGTTTAATATTTTAATAGCTTAAAAGATTAATTCACCACTACATGAAATGGTATTTCCATTGATTATTCAATCAGACATCAGACATCCTGCATCTGTAATGTAGTGGAGTAAAATGACTCACTGTTTAATGAGAAAATAAACCCACCCCAATCAACGCAAGAAAACCTAGGGCTACTTTACTTTTCTATTCTTTGGGCCCACATCTTCAGTCATTCATTTTCCACAATATGTAGCCTGCAGAATGTTCTGAATTCACCTTAGGAAATTAACTGTGACTGACATTTAGTGTCATTTTGTGAATCAGAGATGTGTCATAAAGGCTTTAAAAAAAAAAAATCTAAAAATAATTGATCATACTGTATTTTTAATAGCCCCTATTTCAATTTAGAGCCACTGCAAATTAGTAGATGCCTGAGGCCTACATGAGGTTTTATGTACAAAATGACCACAGAGGCAAGAAGACAAAGTCTTAAAGGGGAACTCCACCAATATCACACATCAAAGGTTGTTTTTTCTAGGTGACGAGGAGTACGAGTGCATATGTGAGAAAAGTTATATAAAGAAGATAAATGTCCTCAGGTGAAAAGAAAATGACAGAACTCAGAAGTTAGAAAGAACTGAGTTTATCAGACCTCTGTACACTTCTCATCTCTGCAAGCTATTTCCAAGCTGCTGATCTGCTGCTGCTAAAATCCTGATTTTATAACTCTGATGTTTTTTGACAAAAGACAAAGACTGCGCTGTGATTTCAGGTGTATTACTAGTAAAATGATCACTCAGAGATAAAGTAAGAAGCTCATTCAACTCAGAATAGAGAGGTGTACCCAGAGGGAAAGCCCGACCTCTCGCTCACGGGAATAATGACGAAGGTAGCTAATGACTTAGCTACCTTCTATGGAAGGTAGCTAAGTCACTTAGTGACTTAGTCAATTGGGAAATCTAGTGACAAAGGCGCTCAGTTGTCAATATTGTTTATTTGCGCCAAATATTTTTGAAAGAGCAGCAACCAATGGGGAAAATCCAACATTCGGCCAGTCGACCAATGGTATAACTTTATCACTCAGTCAGTCAGTCAGTCAGTTACATTTGTGTTAATGTTAAAATGTTCATTCTTATCCCAACATGATATGATTTTATGAAGAAGATACTTTCCTTAAATCTTTGGTTTTGAGGCACTAATTGCTGACTTTAAGGGACAGTGATATAAAAATTTACATATTTATCTGTTATCAGAACAGAAAACCACAAAACAGCATTTAGATCACTGTGAAACACTAAAACTCTCCATAAAAAGCAATTACATTGCAGGTTTTACAAAGTGACACATCTGATGGTGAGTAAAATATTCCTGTACCACAATGGAAAAAAAAAAAAAACGTATGTGCATATTCATATATACGATTGTGTAATCGGTCCAAAACGTCACTGATATGCTGATATGTACTTGTTTCGTTCAGGGTGGATCCTCACACATAGCACCAAAGCAACTGATAAGATATGGTTAATGTATTCATCAATATATAAACTTATTATCTAGGTCAGAGATCTCCCTGTCTTGCTACTGAGACATTATTCTAGAAACAATGTCAGAACAAAGTTGTTTGGCCTCACAATGCAGCAGGTTGATGAGATGTAATTAAACTCTGCCTGGGGCCCTGGTGTAGCTTGAACCAGCAACCCTTGTCCGTCCTCTGCTGTATACAGCAGGTTTTATAGGCAACAGTTCATGTCCATGTGAGCACATTACCATTGTGTATAGGCTGCACATTTTAAGTATTGTGGCTTAAAGTTTAGAAGAGGACGAGCTGGCTTGTTAAATAAAAAAAACAAACCTTAACCAGCTGCCAGAACCAGTTGTCTTGACAGCGAGGATGGTGTCTAATTTGGGGTGCTCTGAGCCTCTGAGCCCCTCCCTGCATTGTCTGACAACTGCTCAACATTTATTTGTTTCGCCTGCTCCCACAGATTAATGCAACACATGTGAAAACAGGCCGAGATACCACCAACTGCACTGATACCACACCAGCTGACACTCTGCTTTTTCATTAAAATTCAGAGCCAGTCAGTTTGATCTACTGATGAATACGATGCAGTGTGATTGATCATATTTATAATATTACACAATCTACTCGAGGCATTTAACCCAAACTCTATATGTTCCAACTTTTGATCAGATTAAACACACACACATGAAAATCTTTCACTGTGATAATTGGTCTCTGTTGGTCTCATGCTGTTTATCAGCTGTCCAGAATTTACACAGACCATAAATGGGCCCACCCATGTTAAAGGAAACACACACACACAGTGCACACACCACACACCACCCACTCACGGGAAGCCTCGTTCAGCTGAGCAGTTCTGTCACTGTGGGAAATCCCATGGCTCTTTGTCCTCTGACTGCATGCATCCTCACACTTCCTGTTTACAAATCTGACAACACACACACATTTGCACAGAGGAACGCATGCAAACCACCACACACACAAAACACACACACACACACAGATATCAAAATATAAACAGGCCTATTTACACGTGAACAGAAATCCATGAGGAAGGTCACCACAGTGTCCACAGAGGCAGTACCACACTCTGTTTTACACTGACACAGAGAGGAAGACAGATAACAACCTAATACAGAGGCTCCCAAACCTTTCTGCCTTCAATACAGAGCAGAGCTGCATGTGTGTATGAGCTGTGAGCAGTTTAATCAAAGGGCTGTGACTCCAGCATTGCAGTATTTCTCAAGTAAAAAACTACTCTAAGAACCCATTATTAATGACTTTCATTTATAATAAAACAATTAGGCCTGGACCAGAATTCGATCACAATATTTCCCACCCTATGCCTTATTTTTCCACCAGAGATAATATTGTATATCACAATATTTGGGCTGGACTGTATCGTGATATTAACTTTATACCTAATAATAATAACATTTATAATACCAGATGACTTACTAACTTTTAGTGTTGGTTTGTAGTAAATGAGAAACCGATGAACCATAAATGACTTATCAATGACCACCCACAACCTGGCCACCCAAAAGTTATTCTTTGCCAATCAGAAGAGAGGAGAGGCCTCTCTTCTGATTGGCTGACTGTTTTCTGAGTGATCCAATAAAAATATAGCTGATTTCAGGTAAAAACATTCAGAGAAACCAAATCCTGCAAGGTTTGGATGGTGGGTCCAGGTGGGCGGGGCTTGGTGACTGCTTTGTTGTGACATCACAAAGTTCCAGAAGTCCTGACGGCTGGTTTTAAGGCTCAGTTTCTGAATACAGGCTGTGTGCATTTCTCTGTGGACTGAGGCTTTGATACTTTCACAGTATTAATATAGAAGCTGATCTGATCTATAATCACACTACACATGGACACAGACCTTTAGACTATATGGGACATTTAAAATAAACTTGTTATCCAGCCTGTTTAAAACAGAAAAGAATCACAGCCCCAGTAATTGTCCCTTGTTAAATATTGCCAAAATGAATATGTAGTGTTGTTATGGTCACTGGCAGCAGCAGAAACGTGCGTCATCCAAGAAAAACTGGATTCATAAATATGAGCCTCACTTTCCCTGTGGACTGGTGTAAGTTCTTTTTTCAGCCTGATCTCACAGGGAATTTGTACTTTTCCCTCCCAGCTTACTGCTTTAGAAATCATTGCAGGTCACAAGAGGGTTTCAAAACATAAACAGTGAGCTCATGTACGAGCAGGCTGTAACAAAACCAGGTGTAACTCTCACCAAAATAACATCTATTAATGTAATTTAATCTAACCTCAACCCAAAAACTGAGCTAAAAATGAAAACGAAGGTTTTGTGCTAATTATACAAGAATACAAATGTGTGGTAATGTTATGAGGAACTGGGCCTGCACTTACGTCAGACAAAAAGGGTAACTAGGCTTTACTCTACAAATAAAAAGAACAAAACGAGTTGTAATGTGTTTGCCTTTCACTTCACTACATCCCTGCGTTCAGCTCGACATGCTGCTTAGAACAGCAGAAAATAGGTGCTTGAAAGCGTCTCTGCAGTGTGTTTGATGCTCGATAGCAGTGAATGGGTGTTTTATTTTTTTTTTTTTTCCAAGGTTGCTCCCAAAGCTGCTTTAGTAGCTCTCTGGTTGTATTGGCAGAAGTGTGTGTGTTTGTTCTCAGAGACTCTTGTTTCTATACTGAGCCAGCATTGTGCTGTGTGTGGTGGATGGGGATACAAACTTCCGTCCTCACAATAATAGAACTGATAATCTTTTTCCTGTTTTACTGTACATTGTTCCAGGGAGTGTCCAGCGAGACAAAAGCTCACACACATATTGTATACGCTACACTTTAGCTTGGTTACTTAAGATCGGCATGAATCCCTATGGAGATATTTTTGGGTTTAAGCTGCTGGTAGATTATGTTTGGTGCCAAGTCGTGACAATTTTAAATATGAAGCATCTTCTTCAGAATTTAGTCCGTTGCCTCCTTGACAGCGTTTGTCAAAGTTACATGGAAACACACTTTGTGAATGGGATGTTAGCCGGCACACTGAAGCCATGCAGCATCATGAATAAATGACCATCATGGATGCTTTCAAACGTCTGCATGGATGACTGAGTTTAGCGTGCAGGGATGTAAATGTTTTACACTTTACGTAATGGGACATTTGCTTATACACCACACAATATATACAAGAATGACTGTCACAGTTTAATTTCTAATAATGAAAATCATGTGACAATATGACATTATGGAATAAATGATATTATGTTTGTTTAATCGTTCTTTTTAATCTATTAAAAGTTGGTGCTCATTTTTATTTGATTATAAAAATTTTCATTTTCAGTTTCCCCCTTTTCCAAAAGTTATTTGTTTATCTCATAATGTCAGTTTTTTTATGATCTCAATTTTATTTTTTATTACATATCACTTTCATTAAAGTGGTGTTGTCACCTGTCACCGCCCCCTGCTCACTTCTCAGCCAATCACAAGGGAACTAATGTCCACATTAATATATTTGATGCGATTGTTGTGTGGCCAGTGGGGTGGAGATGAATATTTGATATTATTCTTTCATTTCATTTCAGATTTCACATCCACAAATCTAAATGAACAGGATACAAACCCAACTTCAACACCGTGGCAGCTAAACCGAGCAGCTGAAGAACAATAACAGTTAAGATTTCAACTTTAATTTAAATAAAATTTAGATGTGAACTTCATTTATTTGACTTATTTTTGCCATTTCAGCTAATGCAGAAATTATCTCAAAAAATGGCTGGACAAGTTACTGAAAAAGTATCAAAACTGACGTCTAGAACATCTCGACTTAATCTCGCTCATGTTGGTTACTTCGGTTAATACTTTACCCAATGCTGCGTTCATTAACTGTCCCCTTAAAGAAATAGTACCTCTTGTTCAGTCATGCAACTGCTCCCGGTCCAACGAACGTTAGTCTACATTCATTCAGCTGCATCACTTTAACATGATGGTGTCCACGCTGCTCTATAGAGTTTTCAAGTCCATAAAACTGAAACGCTGCTGGATCTGTTTTAGTTTGAAAGCGCTGGGGTTGAGTTGTAGCATGGACCGGCACCCGCCTCGCCTCCTGATTGGGTTTTATAAGTCACGACTACCAGACAGTAGTGAATGCAACATGAATAGCTACCAAAGGTAACACCACCAATTTGTTTAATCACTTGGAACAAAATCACATTGCTGAATGTGAAGAGCGCATGGCTCAAAAAAAGAGATTGCTCATTATTTGTAATCAAGGTAGAAGTTTGAAATAATCGTGATATTGATTTGAAGTGATACTGTATCATTCAGCCCTGCTAAAAAATATTAGAGAAAAAAGTTACATACAAGTAGCTTTAAATTAAAAATGTTGCCTATGCTAGCTTCATAGCTAGCTGCCTAGCTAGTTCAGGTTGTGCGTGTGGGTTATTATTCAGTGTCAAAGAGAAGAGCCAGTTAGCAGCAGCTAGCTCATCTATTCAGTGTTGCCTTGACAGCGTGTTGAATCTAAAGATGATCCTCACAGAAAGACTTTTTAAGATCAAAAAACAGATGGTCAGCTAGCTAGCTAACAGAACTCTGGGTTTAGAGCCTTTTGTTGGCGTCTTCGGGGAAACAATAAGCATCTTTCTCCACAACTCATTTCTGCGTTGTTTGTCCTCCCAACTCATTAATCCTAATTGGTCCTTGCCGGAGAAAGACGACAGACGCTCCAGCCACCCAAACCCACAGAGACTGTTCAGTGTTCAGACAACTTATTCACTCACTGATTCGGCTCCAATTATCCACACACGGATAAACTAGTTCACACACACACACACACACACACACACACACACACACACACACTAATGGAAGGCATAAGAATCTCATTCATATTCCACTGTTAAAAGCTTGATATTGAACTAACAGCCATTTTTCTCACTGGCTCTCATCAACAGCCAGAACACAGCTCCACTTCTGTCATCACTGTGAAGTCTGCTGCTGTAAAAACTCTATCTGATTTCATATCCAGCAGACACAGAGAGACTCCAGCAGTCATGTTTCTGTCCAGCTGATGAATGAAACTTCAATATTCAATCTCCTATTAGCTCTGTTTTGGTCTCCACCAACTCCTGGGATCATCATACACTCATTATACACTACATTTACATGCTAATATTCCACTATTATCCTGAATGTGACAATATTCAGAATCTGATTTGGGTCATGTAAACAGTATATTCCATATATACTGTATATCTGGATATCAACAGGTTTTTGGATATGCATAATTATCGCAACAGACTGTATAAGAAGATGGACATAGCCGCGGTGATGTCACCCACAGGTTTATGAAGAGTGGTTTTGAAGCTCAGAGTGAGCTGCTCCACTGCTCCACGGCTAATCCAAAAATGGGCAAAGAGGTGGAGCCGAGACTTTGGTGCATGTTGGTTTGTGGAAAGCATACGTTCACCCACCTGTCACTCAAAGCCGCACGCCCTCAATTATACATAATGTGAAAAATGTAAACAGGTGAGTTATATAAACAGTTGTCATGAGGGAGGAAATTAGCTTTAGAGACCAAAACAGTTTTTTGTACCAGGCTGTAAACATGTTTATTTCTGGGGGAGTCTATGGTGATCGATTCACTGCTGGATCCAAACTCAAGTGGTCATTAAGAGGAACTGCAGTTGTTCTTCAGTATTGGCTTCATTTTTCAGCCCTGGAGGTTGCTCCTTGGCACAGCTACATGTAAACAGGAATATTAGTGGAATATGAATTTTCAGTTGCAACGTAAACAGCTTTGTAGGAATATTGTCTTTTTTATAAGGACAAAGAACTGGAATGTTTTGTGCATGTAAACGTGAGGGATGCCTTTCATGTTAACATGGCATTTTCTATTCAGTGTTTATATAGAATAAAAATTTAAGATAGTATCTCAGTTAATCCACCCATTGGAAAAATGATTTCATCGGTTCACATAGCTTAATTAGATCAGTGATTCACATCCTGAACAACAACCAATTGAACAGTTTGTGGTTATGTGAGAACCGTGAGAAAAGTGGTCTCACACAACCCTGTTCCTGCACTCAAGACATCACGTAGAGCTCTTGAAGAAAATGAAGAGAGACACGACTGGAGGAGCATCACACAAATGATGAAAACTGCTAATAAGACAAAGACGACTGTGCACACTTCAAGAGAAGCTCATGCTTCTAACATAATCACAGGCAACAGTGGAGATTATCGTTCTCACCCATGAACGAGTTGAATAATGGCCCTTTCATCACACATGAACATTGTTAGCATACACTTTGAGTTGCAGAGCATAAGTTTTGTTAATTTAAAATTCAGTGCATTAATTGTGTGAAGGGGAGATTGTTTTTTTTCTGTATGATGCTTTTAGTGAAAAATAAAACTAGTCTGTAAACAAACTAATAATTGCATGCACAGTAAATTTACAGCATCTGCCGTGTTCATTAATTTACATTTCACCGTCCAAACCATTATAAATAATTTGACAAGCATCTCACTGTACAAGATTAAACCATATTCCTATGAACTGGAGCGCTAAACACAATTGTTCTCATCCCATGCAGCATGTGGAAGCACACGCACCAACTATGACACTCTACATGTGACACATTAGGGTCACAGCAGAATAGTATAATAATGTATAATAAGAGATGTGACACTTCAACATATTATAAAACCTTTAAATAAATCATTTGTATTTGTCAGTGAGTATATTAGGTTACTGGAAAACACATGATACAAGCTACATCCTCTACAGTTTAGAGACTAAAATTATCAATATAATGCTTTTAATAAATGCCTTCTAAAACATACAATACATAATGTTGATCAGCTACAAAACTAATTAATTAATGAATAATTACATTTTTGCCTCATTATTTCCTGATCATTAACATGACACGTCCTCACTATTACTGACACTGAACCATTTCATGTCAGTCAAACAGTACAAATCTGTTTCAGTTAATACATAAATATAATACAATCAATAATGCACTTTTATCTGTATGTTATTTTTTTTATCCTATTCTGAGCTTTTGAAATTTAATTTTAATGAAGTTTTTATTTTTTTTTATTTAAAAAAGCCAAAACATTTTAAAAAAAGTCAAATTAAAGGCACATTTTCAAATATAATCAAATGTAAATCAAATTTTTTTGAAGCTATGTGAGTTGCTAATCATAACAATAGAGATTAAGATTAAACTTTTATTCAATTTCTTTAACTTTCACAGATCACTTCATCTTTTTCCAACCCACAATGTCTCTGGTATCAAAATGTAGTGGCAATATACCACATCTTATCTGACCACACACTAGTTATACTCAACAAAAATGTAATCTCAACATATTTTATTATCTTTCTAAAATAAGTAGTAGAAGTAAATCTTATAGTTTGGAATTATACACATGTAGTACACATGGAAAATACTTTTAAAATCCAAAATGTACATAAAAAATAAGTTTAAGCACAGATACTTATGGTACATTGAGCAGGCCTATGTTTTTGCCTTTGCAGACAGTAAAATATTCAAGGTTCAAAATAATGATGGATTTCTGAAGGTATGTTCAGACTGAAGCTGTAGACGTGTAAAACTTGCCATACGAGAACATGAAAAATTATTTATATGTCAATATTAAAAGGTTATAAAGCTCATTAAAAGATCACAGTGGCCTTGTGCAGGTTAACCATTATAAAACACTTACTCATGCATATCCACCGTTTCCGTGTAACTGAGAGGAAACTAAAGGTGACGTCAGTTCTATTTATGAAGCTTCCTTGTTGCGTTTCTCTAAAGCCAAAATCATTGATTATTGAAGGACATGTCGTATTTAAAATTATCGATACCTTGTGCACATTATTGGAAAACTTACTGGTCTTTTGCAGAGATGCACTTTCTCTCTGTATTAATGCTTTGTCTAATGGCCGTACTCTCTCAACATAAAACAGCCTTTGGCCTGATCCAGAATGCATGAGTGACTCTCCATGAAAGGCTGAGCTGTTTTTCCTGTCAAGATACGGTGCTCGGCTTTACATGTAGCTACAGATTAGATAGCATGTAACACTGAAGTGCAGTCACACAGGAGCTGCACTTTATTACCACATCAGCTTGGTCACCCTGAGTCTCAGGAAACAGAAGATACTTGTTCTGTTTTTCTCACACTGATTCCTTATCTGCTGTATTAAAATAGCAGGTGTAGGTAGAGCAAATATCACAGCGGTCTGAAAATTCATATTCATAAATACTGAAGAGCACCGGCAGCATTTACTGTGTGGTTAACGGCAGCGATATCCACATCCAATCAGGCCTGTAATTAAACGTCTCTTCAGATCTATTTTCCCCCCACAATCGTTTCAATCCAGTTCATCCAGCAGGATTACTGGAGCGCGGCGGGAGGGAGAATGGAGCAGGAAGCCGGTCCAAGATGGAGGAGCTTCCTGCCGTATCTCAGAGAAGTGAGTGCGAGGGGCAGACGGCAGGAGCTAGAGGAAGCTGGCTGCTGGAGCTGCTCCAGTCACTGTATTGGCAAAGGTACTACAGGCACAGATGGCTCAGTCATCACTGAATACACATACACACACACACACACACACACACACACACACACACACACACACACACACACACACACACACACACGTTTGTTTCTATATCCCCGTGAGGACAGCTCATTGACATAATGCATTCCCTATCCCCTTAACCTAATCTTAACCATCACAACTAAATACCAAACCTCAACCCCGACCCCGACCCGAACCTAAACCTGACTGTAACCTGGTCCCGAAAACCAAGTCTTAACCCTCAAAGAGCAGTCTGGACCTGTGAGGACCTCCATTTTAGTCCCCACGGTGATGGTCAGTCCCCATGGGTTAGTGTGTACTCAGTGTGTACTCAGATTTGTACTGCGATATAAAAACAATCCCACAAACACACACACACACACACACACACACACACACACACACAGAGGTAAAAGCCCCTGACACATGACAATATGTGAATGAACACACACACACACACACACACACACACACACACACACACACACACACACACACACAACTTGGGTATGAGATTAAATGCCACATCAAATCTACTTTAGCTCCTGATCCTTTCAACCCTGTAGTGCCCTCCTTTACAAAAGCAAAAATAAAAACAGCAACTGTGTTCACAGATTAGTTGTGTGTGCTTGTGTACTGAAAAAAAAAAGAGAGAGAGAGAGAGAGAGAGCGCAAGAGACAGCCGCTCTAACATGGGACCAGCGCACCTTTCAGTTTCCCAGGAGGTGTCTACCTGATCTACCTAGCGCTATAAAAGAAAAAGCACAAAAGAGTTGAACATGATTTTCTTATTTTGCAGATGCAGAGTCTGCTCTGTTCCCACCAGACTGCCCCACACTGTATAAATTTGAGCTTGCACAGTAGGACTTGAAAAACTGCGAAAGAGAAAATGAATTTTTAAAGTGTGCGGGAGAGCTTGTGGTCGGCTCATGAGCAGGGGCGACACAGCAGGGTTTGAATAATAATGGTCTGAAGGCTGATGCTGTGTCGTTGGAGGGGAGCTGGACTGCAGCTGCAGAGAGCTGCTGTTTTATGCAGATGATATTTCAGGCTGTGCGGAGAAACCTGTTGAACACGATTCCTATGGACGACCAATAAATATTTAAGAAACTGCATCATAACCATCAGATCACAGCTCGAGCTAACTAACTTCCTGTCGCACAACCAGGTTATAGCGAGCTGAAGACCAATTCAAGAGACTATTCTACATCCTGCTGTGCTAGTGTCGGTCGTAGTGGCATAACTTCAATCACTGAGTACGAGGCTTCAGTAAAATCTGAAATGTGTTAGGGACTGGAAACAATATTTATTTGTTACAACTGAAATAACAACGCTGAGAAAAAATAGAATTACATTAGAAACAGACAGAAACCAGTCGGAGTCAAAACACAAAGGAGACCAAAAAAGCTAATGTTTGGAGCTGGTTATTTATCTACCTGACATGTGTACATGTCTATGCATATCCTTGGCTTGTGCACACATGACAGCCTCAACACCAGCACAGGAAAAGCCTTCATTGCTATTAGAGAATTTGTGATTTGTCACTTTTCAACATCTTTTCATCAACTCCACATTTGTCTGTAACAGTGGGCCGATAGCTCTCTGAATGTTTCCATTCTCTGCAAAAGTATATTCTGGTAAAGACATAAATTACATGTTCAAAATAGTAACGCAAAAGAAGGAGAAGAGCTTTCTGTTCTCATTTCTTTTTGAGTGAGAAAAGGTGGATCGGCTTAATCACACCAGGGAACAGATACAAAATAAATCTCTGTTAAGGCCGACGCAGCCAAACAGAAAAGAGATCACAACAACCACGTGCACTACTACTGCAATCATTCACATATACAAATAAACAGTGATACTACAGGCTTTAAAAGAAGAGCACAACATTTCTGTCTAACGTGAAGATACTGAAGTCTATATCAAACAAATTGTCAATGAGTCATTTACAAATTTACATGAGGTTTTACCTCGTGCTCAGTGTGAGACATAGTGAGATTCTGGTATTACTGCAACCTGTAGACTGTATTGGCCTCAGACATATAAAAGGTAAGGGGCTCTAGACAAGAACGAATCTTAGAGGTTGTGTTATGTGTCATCAATCAGCTGAAGGGAAACCCTAATGCTGCATGAATACGAGCCTGAGTCCTGGATTAAGTGCTCTATCAGGAGGGAAATCCCAGCAGGTTTAACTTGGCACTGAGAACTAAACTAAACTCAAGGTCATGCCAACACTGAAAAGTCAATAACCAAGGTAGTGTTAGAGTTAGATAGAATAACAGATACACAATCCCCTCAGTTCAGTTGATTATTGATTGGAAAAAGTGCTACAGTGTTTGCTTTGACAGGATCTTTTACACGTTATAGAAACACACACTAGTTTCTCGCTAAAATAAATAAATACATATATAAACTTATCTTGCTATAAAAAGAAATGTTTCTTGTTAAGAATAAATGACTTGGTCTGCCATGACAATAAAATGCTGATTATACAATGAAAGTTTCATCTTATTAAGTGATAAAGTTATGAACAACTACAGCTGTGTTTATTACCTATAACCTTTTTTCCTCACAGTTATAACAAGATATTGAACAGCTGTACGTTCCTGTCCTAAACAGCCACAGCACATTATTTAGCTCCTGAAACTGTTCAAGTAGAACTGTTGTGTGATCTTACTTGGGTTCAGTTCAGTTCAGGCTGACTGTGGTACAACTTCCCTTCAGTATCATTTGTAATGCACAACTTTTTACACTGCAGGCCGACTGCAACATTTCATTCTGTCATTTTTATTTCTCTGCATATTGATTTTATAATCATTTCTGAAATCTAGACCGTCCACTGCAGCAGATGACGACGGTACAGCGGCTACCTGACTAGAAGAATAGTTTTCATCTTGGACCAGCTCCAGCTGCTTCGATGATGTGTGATGTGCACACGAAGCAGATTTATCTATTTTAACAATTTTCCCTATTTATGTAGAATTAGTAAAACCCAGTTCCCCGTGTGCTGCAGTCTTTAAACACTGATCCTTACTCAGCCCGTTTGTCTCTGACTAACACACCGAGTGAGAAGGACACGAACACAGAACGTCCATTTGAGTCTATTGAGAATCAAATCTTAGCAGTGGTGGATCCTCATTCAAACACTTTGTCCGTTTGTGACATTAAAGCTCCATATTTAAACTTTTCCTGTGTTTTATTTGAAGTGTTTATCCATAAGAATATATATATATATATATATATAAAAGAGAGGAGGCTCTGAGCCTCTCTTCTGATTGGCTGACTGTTTTCTGAGCAATTGAATAAAAATATATCAGATTTCAGGTAAAACACTCAAAGAAACCACATCCTGCAAATGCTGGATGGTGGCTTCAGATGGGCGAGGCTTGGGTGTGGCTGAGAGCAGTGACTGCTTTGTTGTGACATCACAAAGTTACAGGAAGTCCAGAGACCTTTAGACTATATGAGACCTTTAACACAATGTGTGACTTAATTTTGAATAACACCCGTTTATATACATAATCTCAATTTGCAAACTGCTTTACATTATTATAGTGTAGAATATTATAGTATCATAAAGAGTGATTATGATTAATTTAGCATTTTATTGTGATATGGTTTGAGTGTATTGCTTATATTGCTGAAGATTGTCTGTATATTACTTTTTAGTCATATGAAAAGCCTGTTTTATTGCCTTTTCTTAGTTTTCTTCATTTACATTAAGCAGCTGTCTGTCGGAGGTAAGCACTTTTAAGACTGTGGTGCCTTTTAGTGGTAATTTATTGTAAGTGTTAACCTTTATCAAAGTACTGAGCTGAGCGAAAAAGAAGCAGTGAGACGTTGGTGGTGGGTTGTGTTGTGGTTGGGGGGTTTGCAGAGGGAGGCAGAGGACAGCTGTCAATCCCAGCAGCCTCCAGGCCTAAATGAAACCTGCTGCTGGCTCAGCAACTGTAGGCGGGAAGGCAGCTGTCCTGGGAGCTGCTTTCAGAGGTTAGACAGATACATGGAGCTGGTAATAAAAATCTGACAGCAGCACAGCATCAGTCTCCACTAGCATTTACTAATGCTAACAGTACACACTAAGAGTAATATTTTCTATTTCAGACCTGGGGGCAATGGAATAAAACACTCACTATGTGTCATGTATGTTGTTTCCATCCACCTGCTTTAATGAGCAATTTTAATTGCGAAACACGAGAGGGTGGAAACACAAGAAATTCAAAACGTTTTGATGCTTGTCTGAAGTGGAAACGTTGATGTGTTGATAAAAACAAAATGGCATAAAGTCCAACGGAAACAGAGTTGGTGAATTAATCATGGTGTACAAGAAGCGTGTGATTTAAATGTCCAGTGAAGAGACGGAAAACAGCAGCAGATGAAAAACATCAGATGTGTGTCGAGTGATGAGGAAACCGTCCTCACCTTAATACACGACATAAACATGAATCATCTGAAGTTTGACCGAACCCTCTTTACATAAAGTCTTCTTCTGCAATGGTTAAATAGTCAATGCGAGAATTAACACCATCAGCACTTTACTGTATCTTGATGCATCTATCTCCTAATATTTGTTTAACATCAGTGGATAGAATCGCACATTAATCTGCATTTTCCTCCGAGGATCTTCCGAAAAGTCGTTTCAAATTCAGGCTACATTTGGACGGAAACTTGTGCAAGAATTTGGCAGATGAATATTTTCTCTATTAAACTCGCAAAAGGCTGCGAGTTATTAACCATTTTAAGTCAGTTTTGACTATTTTTTTTTCACATAAAGTTCAACTGACTCCTCACTCTAAAACCACTATAAATAAATAAATAAATGAATAAATAACTAGTAGCTGCCTTGAAAACCTGCTTTTACATTCAAAAAACATTATGAAGAGTTTGCGTGTCCCAGTATTATCAAAATGCCCTTACATGAATAATATTACTAACTGCTGTTTATTTGTAACTATTTATGAATATTTAATACTTAAGCAAATCATCCTGCAGCATGTGATGTGACTCCGATAACAGCCTTTTCAAACTACTGTCGTCCATAAGCTAGTCTACCGTTTGAACGTCAATACGAACTTTCCCCGAAAATATGAGAATCTTGAAAAAATTTCCCAGGATATTTTACTTTTTCTGTCATTTTCAATGTGTTTTCCATGACTGGAAAACTGGTCAACTGTTTTCCAGGTTTTCCAGGACACGTGGGAAGCCTGCGGTAAAATAAGGCAGCAGAAGACGCTTTTAAACAAAATGGGTTTTTTTTTTAGGGAAAACATTTGTTTGTGGGTCATTTGTAGCACGGACCTGTCTGAACCGAGCCAGTTGCACTACCTTGAATTTCATACGACCACGGTGAGATACTTGAGTGGAGACAATGGCCTCATAATCTGATAGTGCTGTCTGTTTCCCTGCTTCCGGACAGAGCTTCAAATGAACCATGATATGATCACCAAGCTGCAGTGGAGCTGCACCAGTGAACGACAGCAGCTATATCCAGACAGAGATGCACCTCTCCTATTTCAGGAAGGAGACTAATGACATTTATATGACCTTGTTAAAGGCTCCCCACTGATGCAGACATATAATGATGACACATCAAATGTAATAATGGATATATCGTCTTCTTCAAATAGTCCCAAAGTGCTGAAACCAATTTGTGAAGGCAGAATGGAAATCTTCAGAATAAGCTCATGTTCATCTGCATTTCAAAGATACTGGGATAAAAAAACAAGGAAGTGACTCAATAATTCATGAGAGTTACCAACTCAACAGCACTTCACAGGCCCCCATAGCTGGGATATACCGTACGCAGCTCTCACAGATGTAGCGGACTTGAACCCACATACTGTACGTAAACATTTTCCTTTCCTCCTTCAGATCAGCAAATATGAAACACTCGAGCTGAGCTGCACAGAAAACACATTTCCTATGCTGACAGCTGTTGTGAAAGGGTAGAAAATACATCAAATGGCCACTGAGAAGGCGTATAGTGCAAATACAGCACAGTACATGCAGATAGGTTGAGCGTTTATCTCTCTATATCTCTGTTTTCGAATGTACCTTTCAATTTTATGACCAGTATAGTAAAAAAAAACAACAAAAAAAAACATGTTATCTACACAGGAAGTGAGTGGGAGTCCATCTGACGGAACTTAAGAACTTAAATCTTACTGACATGTCGACCTAAATTAAGGCCAACTAATCAGTATCCCAACTTTGAAATGAGTAAATACTGTGTTGGCACATCTATGCGACACACTACAATGTGACTTCAGTCCCATTTTAGAAGTGCTATAAGGCATATTTTGTTTAGTGTTATGAAACATCTTTTGGATGTCAACTACTCTGGTGGGGGTACAAGAGAAGATGACACAGTTTTAAACAGAGAACTAACTTTAATTATTGAGCTACAACTAAAACTTTACATCTCAAAATACTGAGATGAGACAGCTGTGGGTACAGTGGATGTGGAGTGGAGGAAGAAATACTGGCTACAAGACCGAGTAACAAAAAACTGTAATTGGAGACTGAGGATTTGTGTAAAAGTTTGTGTTGTCAAGATGCGAAGATGTGCATGATGTTTGGAGTGATTTAGAGCTTTAGCTTAAAAATCTGAAGCATTTACTCCTTTTTTAATGATTCAATTAGGAGTCCTAAAACAGAGAAAATGTATTACAAGTTCATCAGTCAAGTCAAAAATAACTGAAGCCAAGAATTAATTATTTTGTTAGTTAAATAAGTTCAAATGGACAGTGAAAACATTAATTAGATAAGTGTTATAGTTTACCTTTAACCTCCAATCACTTAAAAATGTGTTTTCATTTTAATTTAGTTTACTCTTTTATTTATAATTCAATGATTCATATTATTTTTAACTCCTAATATTTTATTAAGTCCTAGAAAACATTTAATCATAATGGAGCAACTGAGAAAGCTGTGCAGCTAGCTAGCTTACTTGAAAACACTGGCAACTAAAGACATGCAGCATCAGCCTTTTCAGCTATCCTCCTAGCAGAAGCTAACTGCACCAGTCTGTGCACGTAATGTTAAACATCCATATCCTAAACTCATGATGTGTCTATACAGAAGATGTTTCAGCCGCACTGTTCAGCCTGCACGTCGGACAGAACAAACACTATCCTCTTATTTCTCCTCTTGCTCAAATTTTGCTCGCACTCTACGCTCGTAACCCCGACCCAAAGCGTATCTTTATGCTCCAAATCTATTTCCTTGCATTTTATATGTGTAACTACAGAGACTGTGCATTGAGCTCTGAGCTCTTCCAACCTCACATTCAGCTCAATACTGTGTCTGAACTGCTCTTGTGTAGAAACACACAGAACTGGAGCTGCTGCTGCTGCTGCTGCTAACATGCTGCTCACTGTGACGGCCCTCTGGCTCTGCCATGGCCTCAAGGGTTGTGTCTTGTCCTTGGCTGCTGTTTGTGTTTTGTGTCTCCCTTAGGTGGAGTAAACATTTCTGCAACTGGGTGCACCTGGCCATATCCATCCACAGTGCATTCAGCATCACTCACTAACACTACCGATTGACTATTTCCTATATTTAATTAGAGGAGCTACATGTAAGTTTTGCTATTGCTATACAGCTAACGTTAGCATTAACAGCTGTTTACTTACAACTGTAGAAGAAACGTTACGAGTACGATATCAAAATCTATTTTTATCACTTCTTTTCTTCTACTGAAGTTAGCATGCTAACTAGCTAGCTCCAGTCTGATCAGCTCATCTCATCACTTTCTGATACCGAGTCACTTTAGCATTTTCAGTCTTCAGTCTAACCTGAAGATGTAGCACTGCTCAGAGGACGTATTATAGCCTCTTGTATTGTAAACGCAACGAAGGCTAAAGCTCTTGGCAGTACTGGTAAGTAAACAGCTGCTAATACTAATGTTGGCTATGTAGCAATAGCAAAACTTACAAAAAGCCCCTTTAATGTATTCTGATTCGATTTATGGAAATAAATGTGCTTCGAAGTGCTTCTGCTTCGATCTCCATAACATTATCTTTATCTGCAAGTATGTGTCTCTACTTTACAACAAGGACCACAATGCAAATGAATCTTAAACTTCTGAAATGTTCCAAATCTGTTCTTACTTTGGAAGAAAAGGGTCTTTAAGAGTGAGAACTTAAATCAGATTTGAACTAGTCAAACACAAGAGTTTATGAGTACAAAGAAAGAGAGATATTGGCATCCTTTAGGGCATCTCTCTGAAGAGAAGAATAATGTGTGAATCTTGGATCTGATGCTAACTGAGCTTTCTTGTTAGTTCCCAATGACGCACACACTCATCTCTCTGTGCATGTCATGCAGAGATGTTTAAGCAGCCTGGTCAGACTATTCTTGTAAAAACAAGCATGACTCTTTGTTTCATGTATAATTGATCGTTACATTAAGAGTTAGCTGACATGCACAAGACTGTCATTTACAAAGTCAGGGATGATGCACCCTGTGACTTGCTGGAAGCTTTTCTCTCCGGGGGGAAGAATAATGTGTGCAATCGATTTTGTTTTCAGAGTGATTCAACCTGGAGTTGATGTACAGTCATTTCCTGGTTCCAAGATGATGGAAATATCAACTGTTAATAATAATAGCAATAGTAATGTAACGTAATGTTTAATATGTATCATATACGTAAACAATACTTTTTCATTATAGTTTTTCATTAGCGTTCATAGTTCATGTTGCAATGCTTTTTGGGAGTCATAAATTATATATATTGTATATATTTATTGTTCTGTATCTTTAACGTTAAGTTGTCATATGTCATGTTGTCAGTGTCTTTTTTAAGGTAGCCATGTTTAATTCAATGAGATTTATCTTGGATTTTTTTAATGTATCATTGTAATGTGTTTGTAAGTGCATCATTAATTTATGTGTGTTTTTTTGGAAGAAATAGTAAATTTACCGTAAACAGTGAACAAACAAGCCTCATGAAGAACTGGCAAAATGTGAAGCTTGCAGAAAACGTTAATATTAAGAAGCCTGAGTGTTAAAGAACTTTGCCTTGATAAAATATAGTTGGAAAAGTTTCCCTTAGATTGAATGGGAAACATCAAAATAAGTTTTAAAAAGTTTATCTAAACAAGCGCTCAATGCCAACTCTCAATGGTACTTTTCAATTATCGATGCTATGCACACAATTTGGTCAATACTCAAAAACTATTCAGCTTCAAAATTCTTAGTTCTATCAATACTTTTTTAACACCCCAAGCTCTGAATTTGCCAAAGTAAAAACAACTGTTTGTATATCCTCCTGTACTGATTTCACTACACTCTATTATATAAAGCCAGTGTGTATCTAATCTCTATTGTGTGAACACTGGGAGCCATGTGGGGGATGCCCCCAAACCAAAACAATGGCCTGACTACCAGCAGCAGATAAATGTAATCTTTCTACACATAAATAATCCTTTTACAACAGAACCAGGACACCTGAAGTTGGTCAGGAAATTTAGTGGGTCAAGCTCTAGACAGAAAAAAGAGGGAGGGAGGAGAGGCAGACAGAAAGAGAAAGGGAATTAATAAGTGGTCGTGTCCAGGCCAGGCAGTCAGGGGCTGATATAAAAGAGGTTGTGGCTTCCCTCAGGGAGTGTGTTCTAGGCCAGCAATGCCTGCCTGGGGGCCTGTCATCGTCTGCTGTGTCCATTCAGCAAACCACAGCACACTTCCTCTGACATACACACTCGCAAACACTTACTGAAACCCTCCTGACGTGTGACATCTGTCTGGGTGAAAGGGGTGGAAAGACTCCCAATGGTGCGTGAATGAACTGAAAACAGAGAAGTCCGGCGAGATTTCCCCCCCTGACTTCACATAATATGGACAAAAATAGGTTTGGACACTTTCACTAATTAATATGACACAATACTGATTCTACCACAGAGGAGTTATAAAAGGTTTTCCATCTGCTGTTTTGACCAACTAGAGTCAGAGAGGTCATTCCTTGGAAAATCCTCTGGTACACAGGAAGTGATGTTTTTTACATTTAAGGTTTGTTTAGACTAAGAAGTAGAGGTAAAAACATGATAATAATAATAATAATCATAACAATAATAATCAGAAGAAGATTAAAAAGAAGAAGAAGAAGAAAAGCCAAGATTCTGGATGATTAATGAGAAATGCAGTGCAAATCACATGGACAGAATACATATTATGAGTCTGACCGATCAATCGGTTTGCTAATATTAGCTTTTTGTGGAAATATCAATATTGTTGTATATGCCAGGGGATTGATAACAAGAAACTACAGTGCAGAAATGCCAAAGATATATCTGTGTCAAATTAGACACAGCACAGCCAATACATAGTTCGTCCATCAGAGATTTCGATGTTTATTCTTTAATTCTACCAAATGAAAAGTAATATAAAGAGTAATAGTACTAACAATTGGTCCAACAATTGATAAGTTCATCGAGAGAAAAATAACCGCACCTATTTTGAAATATTAGCAGTTTAATCAATAATTAAAATAATTGTTGGTCATTATATTATTGGTTGGATTTTTAGTACTAATTGTTACAGATGCTAGTAAGCATACAGTAGGTAAAGATTAGCTGAGTTTAATGACTAATGAATAAATAACAGTCTTTCTTCTGTAGTTCTAATCTTTCTTTAAAGCTGCAGTCATCAGTATTTTTTATAATATCAGTGGATCAAATGACGTGATGTGTAATATGAAAGGGGTTGCTCATAGTTACAATTTAATAGATAATTATAACCTGACCGCGCAGTTCAGCTCAGCTCCACAAAGTTTATCTTGCATCAAACGGCAGACCAAGTTAACGGTTAGCCAGTGAACATTGCAAAGCATTTAGCAGCTAAACACCGAGATAAATATCCAGGTGTTTAGCTGCTAAGTGCTTCACATGCGCTGGATAAACAAAGAAAAAAGAAAAGTAAATATGGATTTTGATCGCTCTGAATAGATATTATTGTTGCTCTGTATCTGCTGGATGTGTAATTGTTTCCTATCAAGTTTGCAATATTAACTTCATATGGACATATGTCAAAACTCAATGCCGCAGTGACTCGGTATCGGAAAGTGAAAAGACAGGCCGGCCAGACCTGCGCTAGCTGGTTAGCATGCTAACTTCAGTCGAGGAAAAGAAGTGATAAAAATAGATTTTGACACCAAACGTGTAACTTTTCCTCTCAACTGTTAAGTAAATAGCTGTTAATGCTAACTTTAGCGTGTAGCAATAGCAAAACCTACATATAACTAAGTATGAAATGGTCAATAACTGATAGAAATACAAGCAAACCAGAGATTTTCTTTCAAATGTTGGAAACAGTTCTCGGCGAGCAAAGGAATAAAGTTTGATGCTGAACTTGCACCGTTTCCTCTAGACTGGTAAGTAACAGCAGCTATTGCTAACGTTAGCTACGTAGCAAGAGCAAAACTTACAAATATCACCTTTTCAACAGCTAGGTAGTTAACATTAGCAAGTTACGTGACAACAGATATGATTTAAACACAAAATGACATTCAATCTATAAATAGTGCCCAGCATCCTGTGCTAGCACGGCTAGTGCTCTTTAGCATCTCTACTTCCTTCCTCAACAACATAAAAAGTTTGTGAACATATCACCAACAACTGCCTAGCATGAAAATGCTAAATCCTGCTAATTGAATAAATTCTGGTACTGAGTGTAAAGTGAGTGTAAACTGCTGCTGGTGATTTACAGTAGACAGTAGTGTTGTGTTTACAGTGAGAGCCTGTAGCCGACAGGACAGATATGAACTCACTGATCGGGCCAAGTCAAAGACAGTCCCTCCATTCAGAAACAGAGGAGGACACAGGGTGATCCCCCCCCCGCCCTCCTCCTCACACACACACACACACACACACACACACACACACACACTCAGAGTCATGACTTCATGACTCCTGACTCCAGTTTTCTTCATGTATGATAGCTCCTCAGGAACATGGCTGAAATATGACATAAGTTGCCTATTTACGGCAGATTTCACAAAAATGAGCAAAAAAAAACATTTACTTAAATAAAAAGTATTTTTTAAATTAAGCTTTAACACGAGAGCGACAACTTAAACTAAGGTAAAGGGTATTTTAAAAAAGTAAAATATAGTGAAATGTGCGTTTTTCTTGTATTTGATGCTAACGTTTCACTTCTGTTAACTTTTATTCTTGCTAATTGTGTTTAGCTCCACAATAGCTCCTTATTCGGTTAAACCCGACTTTATTCTACTTTTAATAAAAAAATATCTAACTCTTAATGCTCGACTCTGTTCAGCTCCTCGGATGTGTGTTGTTGTGGACCGGGAGTACCAGCTAGCTGCGCCCCGTGCGAACCGTTACGGAGACACGGCGCGTGCGGAGGGATGCTGCGTCTGACCCGTCCGTTAACTCTCATGAATAACCGTTACTCTGAGCTCAGACACCGGCCATGTCCCCGTCAGGTCTCCGTACGACCTCTGACACGCTTCTAATCTACACACACACACACACACACACACACACACACACACGGACACACACACAGTGTTCAGGTCCGGCTACTTACGCCCTTGGTCTGGGGAAGCCCATGGATAACAGCACATCAAGGTTGGAGCCACATTTCACTGAGCCCGACCGGTTCTGCCGGAGCCTCCGCGGGAGGATTTTACTGTACAGGTCCTCTTTGGCAGCCATGGTCCCGCCGGGTCACCCACAGTCCGCTATAAGCCCAATACAGTCCGCCAGCCACCAGACCTCCGGCTAGTCCATCAGCTTCAGCGGGGTCCGCATGAGTGGACGGGTAACGGCAACGACACTGAGCGGAGCGGAGAGCAGCGCCGCGCGGCCAGGCAGATCCCTGCTACTCCGCCCACTGGAAGAAACAGCAAATTAGATCCGCTCTCTGGGTTTATACAGAGGAACAGTACAGAACAGAATATAATAGATGGGATTTACATGTAATTTTAAGTTTGAGCTGATGAGTTTACCCTCAACTATACTGTGAGTGTGTGTAATATCTATTTATTCTTTTTAATAGACTACTACACAATATTCATATACATATGACAAAACACTATGGGATAGAAGTTGCTTTTTAATTTGTGTACAAAAATTACATTCATTATATAATTATAATAATAATGGTATTAAGTCTATACAATTGTATCACATGTAGAAAGATAATTACATAATTTTTACATTGTTGTGCATAATAAATTTGACACAAGGGCTCAGCTCGCCACACCTAATTATAATGATTATTTGCAAATCTGACATTCACTGATTTTCTTGGGACCTGGTTTTAACTATTATCATTTAGTCAATTTAGTAAATCAAGTAAATTATCAAAGTCCTGATAGAAACCCTGATGGTCATTTATGGTTTTCAGATCATTTCAGAACTGATCATGATCTTTTCTGGCAATTTTACTGATAGTAAACTCTATGAAATGACACTGGGGCTCTGCGAGGCACACTGAGGGCCACACTGTGCCGTGAGTTGGCTTTGAGGGCTGGTATGAGGTTAGTCTTGGCCACCAACAGCGCTGGCAGATGGGTTGTATGGTGCGATGACACAGAAGACACAGCCTGCCTGCTGGAAAGCTTGTCTCATCTCCACCTAGTGGAACAAACACAAACAGTATCAGACAGGTGCATGAATACACACAAACTAATACAGAATTTACAACTCAGAACAGCTTAATTTTTAATAAAGCAAGTTAAAAAATGACAAGAAAATGAAACTTTACAGCTGCTTTTTCTCCATTTGGTTGAAAAGAGAAGTAACTTTTGATATTAAAGTTTTACAGATGGAAATTTTTGCCATAACCAAAGTATGGGGTAGAATATATTTGAATCAGCTGCGGACAGTGTAGCTTCTCTACTTTCTGGTCATGTCCGTAAAGTTCTGCCAAAAGTGCTCCAGGTGAACATTTGAACTAGTGACTGGAGATTTATTTCAGAATCTGGAAAGGCAGCACTAGAAAGATTATAAACCAGAAATACCTACAGTGGACCATTAAATTGACATTGTATATGAAATCTTTAGGATAAAAAGAATTACTTTTTATATTCGACTGCTACAGGACAAATTTATGGGAAAGATGAATAGTGTATATCACACCTGTCCAACATTTGTTTATTTATTTTTCATTCTTTTTTTATTGTATTACTTTATGATCCATTTAAAGCCTTCTATGAGACTCAGTTGCAAATTATTATTATTTTCAAAATAGATAATACTAGAATTAAGTACATTTTGAAATCCCACACAACACAATCATCTGCAGCCTGTCCATTCGGACGGAAACTGTCCAACTGTCCGTCCCATGAGTGCGCAGCCACAACACAGGTATGTCAAAACGAATATTCAGCTCCCACCCCGCGGCCTCAGACTGGGCGTAGATACGGGAATGTCAGCTCACCAGTCTCGCCTGGTCCAGACAGAGACCCACCACAGCTCCCCCGCTGCCTGGCAACTTCACTGCTGAGCCAAACTGCAAGAAACAGCAGAGACCTTATGAATGCATAAACAGAAAACACTCCTGCAGGCGCACACAGAGGGAGATGGAGAAAAAACACTGGTTAATAAAACATGCTCTGCTCCTTGCAGGTACAGGAATCTCTGAGCACACACCTTCCTCGCCAGATGAACCATCTTGAGATTCCCAGGACCCAGACAGTCGTCAGTGTAGACAGATCTGTGGGATGTGTTGTTGCTTTAGCTGTGAGTGTAACCATAATACGAATGCCTCAAATCAAAATGTACAGTTCACCTCCTCAGCTCAAAGTTCTGGTCCATCAGTTGTGCCAGGCGGCTCCAGTCTCTGTGCTGCAGAGCTGTCCTGAAGGGAAAACACCATCAGTTTCACCTGTAATGTTCTGACCTTCTGACATGCAATAACAAAGGCTACAAGGCCACGTCAAAACCTAGTATAAGGCTGGACCACGTTGTATTTGCATTCAGCCTGGTGTCAGCCGCTTTCAGCCCTTCACGCCCACATATACAGTATTAACCAGCCGCTGCTCTTCATCTGCTAAAATCCTCATTTTTATAACCGCAACGTCGTCTGACAAAATCACCAAACACATCAGTTAAAGACAAAGACTGAGCTGTGACTTCAGTTGTATTTACTTGTAAAATGATAATTCAGAGGGGAAGCTAGAAGCTTATTCACGTCAGCTACTGTGGGTCAACACAAAGGAGAGGTGTGCCTGCGGAGGGAAAGCACAACCTCGCACTGACGATTTGCTGGATTTGTCACTAGGTGCTTTTTGGGGGGAAAGAAAAGTCGCTACAGAGGTCAGAAAAGTCAGTTAATGTAGTGACGAAGGCGTTAAGTTGGCAACACTGCTTGTGCTCGCACCGAATCATTTCGATCAATGTGGAAACTCCCAACAATCAGCTGATGCTGCAACTTAATCACTCAGTCAGTCAGCGACATTCACGTTCATTGAGATTGTCCCCGAAATTCAGAAAGCCCACCGCCACCTTGAGACTGTATGTGACAAAACCTCCACTGCTATTTATTGCATTAATTCTTGATCAGCAGTCTACATCTACCAAACCAACCTGGCTTGATCAGTTAGCTCAGCAAAAGACGTCATGGCGTCAACGACCAGAGGCTCCCCTGTGGAGAGACAGATGAAGTCAATCCGTCCATTAGCTGTTGACATATTTCACCATCCATGTTGACAAAGTTCACCATCACAAATATGACTAATAATCCTCTCCTTTCAAAAACACCCAATGTAATGTTTAGGAGGTACCGTTGAGCCAGCGCTGTCGCACGTTGCTGTGGATCCGTCCAGAGTCACTGGGGTCGCTCAGGTAGGCGAGCCAGAACAGTGGAAGGCTACTCATCTCCATGGAAACATAATTCCCTGAGAATGGAAAACATACACCCTTTAGAAACAAGAATAACGTATCATTGATTTAGTATCTACTAACAGAGACTTCACTACCATAGCCCTGCTCCTCCATGAGCTTCTTGCTGAAATCCATGTAGATTAAACCTTCATACACCTGCAAAGGTAAGGGGACAATCACAGCCAGTTACTGAAGGTGTAAAAAGAAAATGTTGTGCGGTGGTTACAGTTTGTGAAAATCTATTATATTACTGACCTGAACAACTCTGTCCTGCAAACCAGCAGTAATGAAAAGTTCATCCGTCTCCACGTTGAGGATGAAGTTGGCTCGGACAGGTTTTGGAAGATCCTGGAGAGTAAAACTGTCATTTTTAATATCTTCTGTTTTTCTTCAGGTAAGACTTTTAAATTTATTCCTAATTTCTGTCACTTTTAAAAAAGGTTTTCATATTTAGACACAAAAGTTAATGTGTTCTTCAGGAATACAAAAAGAATTTTCATGACCAAAAAGTATTTATTTTGCATTTATTTATGTATTCAATTATTTATTTCTGCACTTATTTATTTATTTATTTATACTTGTGTCATTCTTTTGTCCTTCATACGCTTATCGATAAACTATATGTGGATTCTGAAACATCAGTGTAGTGGTTGTAAACTAATAAGATTATCACTAATACGACCAGTAAGGTCTCTACACTGCTGATTTCTAACACAGACCAGGAGTGAATCATTTAAACATCAGCAGATTAGAGAAGAAGTAAAAGACAGATGGAAAAATGAATAAGAAACACCATCATCATGGTAAATTATTAACATCCTTACATTGTCTGTGATGTTGTAGAACTTCATGAGACACTTCAGAGTAGCTGAGACTATGGCACTGCACAAAAGAGAAGAAGTTATTAAATGAAAAGTTGGAAATACATTTAAACTGCAACCTTGGAATTGTGTTTTTTTTGGTTTCCTGATTTTCTACTATACTATTTACTATAATTACTATGTTTGAAATTCAGTCAAATTTACAAACAATAAATAAAAACATTATAATACAGAGGTCAGAACTATTTACCTGCTTCCAGCCAGGCCCTTAAAACAGAGACAAAGACTTGTTTTATGTGAAGGGTCATTATACTCGCACACTATTTGCTTTTATATTTGAACACTTCACACTGTTGTGCTGCTGTGAACTGTCGAGCTTTCACTGTGAGAAAACAAGTATTTGAACGAGTCCTCACCACCTGCCGAGGAATGTTGGTGTCGTACTTCAGCGTGAAGTTCTGCTTTGTCAGAGCAATTCTGCAGGAAAGAGTAAAAATCAGGCGTTACATGAACATCAGCAGTGAAAGAGACACAGTGAGAATAAAACAAGTAAAAAAAATGAAAGTAAATCTCTCGATGCATTATGGGATTTACTAAAAGTCATGTGGACAATTCATCTCATGAACTGCCCATGTACAGTAAGTCCAACAGTCCAATAATCTTATATATATTATATTCAACACTGTTAAAATGTTTCTTTCTACACTACATTTACTTTAAGTAAATTTAGCTGAGAATATTTCTGCACTTTTACATCAATAAAATTTTGAAATTTTCATAACTACTGTATCTTCAATTTGAAGAAACGCCCTGGACGATGAGGACAGATTTAAAGCGGTATCCATGGTGATGAATATGAACAGAGCCTGTGCTAAACACTGTTTCACCACCAAGATTTGCTCAGTTTGAATGTTTGACTAGTCACACAGCCTCTTGTCATTGGTGTCAGTGATTAATGATTCAGCTCGGGGTCATCTCGGCCGCTCCTCTCACCCTTGTTTGGAGCAGAACTGGTAGAACTTCTTGCAGGTCGCCTGCAGCAGCCGCAGACCTCCCAGGTACCTGCAGCGAAGGACCAACACAAAGGTTTAAAGTTCGAACGTGACACACTGAAAAACATTTCAGCTCATTAAAGCTCGCTGTTTACACACCCTTCCTTCCTGCTGATGCAGAACAGATCCTGCAAACTTCCAAACTCCGTGGGATCATTGAGCGGATGAGGGACTAAAACCTACGAGAGATGCACGTGACGTTTAAACAGAATAACAATGATGAAGCTGTTTGATGCGTGTGTGCATAGAGGTGTGTGTGTGTGTGTGTGTGTGTGTGTGTGTGTTACCAAAGTCTGGCTCTCCACTAGAGTGACCTCAGCCCAGAAATTGGAGATGCTCATGGCGATGGTTTTCCCATTGAAGCCGTCTGAGGGATTCCCCATCAACCCAACCCTGCGAGCGATCGATCATATATTTGGATCAATCCCTTCAGTGTGTGTCAGGCTGCGTTTTAACTTTGAGGTGCTTCGGTTGTGAATTGTGAAGGAGAGAAGAGTCTCGTTTCTGAGAACCGGTAAAACCACAGTAATCTGAACCGGCAGTTTGAGCCGGTGTTTTCTTACCTGGCGTACGACCTGCATGTGATTGGTTTAGCAGGATTGTCTTGTTGCTTGGTGGAGTAGTGGGTGAGCCACCTGGTGTAGTCTGACAGGCCCTGAGATGTCAAGAAGGAAGCATGTTGTTAGAAGAAATTTCATGACTTTTATAAACTGTACATGTCGATCTATCAGCTGTATTATTGAACAGCATCATATTCCTATTTAAAGATCCTATAAGCCCCAAATATCAGCTGCGGTGTTAATGTAATATTCATCATTTCCACCCCGCCAGACAGAAACAACACGTTTACTGAAGCTGCTTTACACATTTTGAGGTAGATTGCGTCCATTAAAAACTGTATTCTTCTCCATGTAAATGCTTCTATAACATGGTGGATATTACTCTGAACTGACAGCAGACATTCGGAGTAAAAGCAGAAAGAAATTAAGAGCTGAGTGGCCAGTTTGCAGCTGATGTCACATTATGTGATTTCTGGGTAACAGCAGCTTTCAAACTTTAAAATATTCAAACATTTTCTCTTCCTTTTCTCCACTTGAAAACTGCTCAGTGCTGCTTCATCACACTGCAATACATCTTGCTTGGCAAGTTAAATATAATAGTACATATACAAAGGAAATGCTGTGTAAGGTAAAGATACAGACCACTTGTCCAATTAGCTGGAAACCAGTAGGAAGCTTCATCCCGAACACGTCAAGTTGCTTTTCATTGATGAGCCACTCCTGAAGAGAGAGGAGCCATAAGGTGACTGGTTATTACTTTAGTTAATTAATTTAATACAATTTTGGTGGAAAATGTGACTCACTGGAATTTTGCTTAAAAACTTATGGTTAAATGAATTTCAAGAGTAAAGTAAACAAGACATAAATGAGATGATTTCCTCTGAAACAACACTTAAAGGTCCCATATCGTCTAAAGGTCTGTGTCCATGTGTAGTGTGATTATAGATCAGCTCTAGCTTCTATATTAATACTGTGAAAGTATCAAAGCCTCAGTCCACAGAGAAATGCACACAGCCTGTATTCAGAAACTGAGCCTTAAAACCAGCCGTCAGGACTTCTGGAACTTTGTGATGTCACAACAAAGCAGTCACCAAGCCCCGCCCACCTGGACCCACCATCCAAACCCAGCAGGAACTGGTTTCTCTGAGTGTTTTACCTGAAATCTGCTCTATTTTCACTCAGAAAACAGTCAGCCAATCAGAAGAGAGGCTCAGAGCCTCCTCTCTTCTGATTGGCTCACCGACCTGTTGTTATTAGTGCTCCAGAGAGAAGCCTGAGAGAGGAGATGTAAAACTACACTGAGATGGTTTTTAAGGTTTTAAGGTTCTTAAAACCACAAACATATCTTCTTATGGATCAACACTTCAAATAAAACACAGAAGAAGAAAATATGGAGCTTTAAGTTAACCATTAATCAAAAAGCCACCCTGTGTAATTTTGCCTGTATGAAATAAAAACCATAGGATGCTTTCCTCTCACTCACGAACCCAGAACTGTCCGAAGGTCCTGTCTGTGGCTTGAGGCTGCAGGCTGAGGAGGTCAGACAGGTAGGACAGCGTGTCCCTCTGAATGCAGTAAAACACCACGCTGGCCAGACGCGACGCTGTCAGCCCGTCCTGGGGTTTCTCCAAGAAGCGAGTTATTCTGATTCATGAAACACAATAGATTAAAATCAAATCTGCAACCTGGTGCCAAGTATCAGACTTACTGTATGTCAATGAATGTCAGGAATATAACACAAAGAAATATTTCTGTCGTTGGTCTCACCTGTGGGTGTCGGGGCACACCTCCACGATGCCTCTGGAGCTGCTTTTCTCACTTTCCTCCAGCTCGTAGTAAATGATCAACTCTCCAGGCTGCAGCACAGACACAAACACCCAGGCTACTGCATCTTGTTCATGGATTAACCTCCACACAAAAAGCCCTGAACAAACATTTATTTGATCTTTTACACGCAAAATATGTCTGTTATTTTGATTAGGTTCAGATTGCTGGTGTTTGAGCAGGACTTAATTAGGCTTAAACACTTAAACAACTTAAACAAGGCTTAATTACACTGCTGACGAGGGGATTTTATTTATTCATTTTTAGGCTAAACTCTGCAGTCTGCTGCTGTTTATTAGTAAATATCCTGTGCACACATTATGACTGTATGGTTTGATGGTGTGTTTGTGAATATACAATAAGCACAAGGCGCTGGTGTTCACTTATGTGGTAGCAAATCTCACCTTTGACCTGAAGAAGCGGATAACCTGAGCGATATCAAAGTTCTGGTCTGCGCACAGCATGTCACCTGCAATCTGCTCACACAGACAGGAAGTCCTCAGTTCCAATAGAGTACACCCGCTCCACACAGTCAAGAGTTTACTGAGCAGTTTTGTGAATGGACAACAGATTTATCATACCACCATGATGTCGTCCTGCAGCTTGCGGCTGCGTATGGCCAGCTCCAGGTCGGCCACGGCTCCCAGACGGTCCTCCAGCGTTGTGCTGCCATCGTTCACCACGTTTTTCACGGGGAAGTCATTGGCTGTGGCCCAGCGCTCGTAGTACTTATACCTGGTCAGAGCAGAACAAAATTCAATAGTCAAATTATTATAAGTTGGGTCTTTCTAGAGTCAGAACTTTAAATAAATAGGTTTGTTATGTACTCACTTGTCTGCATTAGTGACCAGATACACCTCCGTGAACAACTGCCGCCTGCAGAGAAGTCAGAGCTCTAATTAGCATTGGCATTCACCTGTGTGGTTGATTATAATGACTTTGGATGGGGAAAAAAAAAGTCCTGAGACTTTTCACTGTCACTCACATGTTGACGGTTTCCCACCAAAAGTCAAGGATCTTCTTTCCTCCAGTGCCAGGAAGCAAGGCCTTCGGTACCCCAGTCAGGTGGCTGTATAAGCCTGTGTCATCATTCTGGGAGAGAAAAAGGAAAACAGCTGGATGATGGCACATCACCACAGCAACAAACAAACCACACCTTATCAGTAAATATACTGTTATTGAAGATGATAATCTAGTTAATATGTTTTTTACTACAAGCAAATATTATAAGTGATACTGAAACTAAACTCAAGGTTTACTTACATGAGTATTCCTGTAATATACAGTAAACATATTCCAAAGATCAAGGATGAGCCTCCACACCCTGTAGCTGATTTACTGTATTATGTCAATGCTCATTCTATATAATGTAATTCTCACATTTTCTGCTCTTATTTTAATATTATTATTATTGCTGTTGATTTCATTTTAAATATTTTTAAGACATTAGATGGGCATCATTTTTATGTAGTCACGTTATTGTCTTGTATGTTTATTTTGTATTCTTTATAATTGAGCGATATTTCAACATACTTAGGTGGAGGCTTTAAATAAATAATAAAGCACTTTTTATTTTCTTTGCCATTTCCTGTGTATTTTAAATTGTACAAAAGTAAATAAACTAAGCTAATACAATTTTATGTGAGGTCTACACGTGGAATATTTACTGTCTTAGGTTTTTGCAATTGCTGCTAGATTATGACATTTAACTCAAACTGTATTTTGGGATAACGTAAGGCGAAAGGTTGCCACATTATTCGTTATATTACCTTCAATAATTCGGTATAAATAACTCAAAACTTCCATCTTTCGAACAACGCTCCCGTTCAAATTCCTAAGATTTACTGCACCTCAGCGCTCGGTAGGGGGCGGTGAAGACCACTATGGACTAATGATAAAAACTTAATTTTACGCAAATTACGGAAGGGTCGTTAGTTGACGCGTAAGCCGGATGCACGAGTGCATCTTTCCGACTCCGTAAATGGCAGAAATAACGGTTTGTGAGCACACGAGCTAGCTAGAAAAGTAACGCGGTAGAAAAGTGGCAGGTTCTTGGAGGCAGTTATGTGTGCGACCACTCCACGACTAGCGCGAACTTTGCACCCTTTCTGCCGCAACGTTTCATGCTACGTACCTTAATTTGTGTCTCTAAGACGGTGCCGTGTCCGGCCACCAGCAGGATACAGATCATCTGCGGCAACTCAAGTTTATCCCGATGCTCCTTTGAATCAACACAAACAGACAAGAGCAGCCGACAGTTGAGAAATATCTAGTTTCTGCGAGAGCTTGATTCTCCCAGCGTCAGTGAAGAGACGCACTTCCGGAAAGAACCTTCAGAATAAAACATATACTTACGACCACGTAGAGTCGTTGACCTTCACATAATGGGCATCGAAGATAAAAAGTGTGTAAAAATCAGTACGACATCTTTTTAACTAACTTACGAACTTTAATAAACACAACTGAAAGTGGTTTATAACATACAGTATATTATTTGATTTTTATTATAAAGACATACAGTACATAGCCTACCTAATGCAATGCTTACAACCCCTGTTTATTTACTTAGTTACATTGTTGCAATGTAATTATTGTCCCCAGTGAGGTTTCATGAAACAACATACAAAAATACAGAGCAAAAAGAGCTTGACTATGAACTGGATGAAAAACTTGGTATTGACTAATCAAAGTGATATTGATAAAAGGTGAAAACAAGTCAAAGCATGAATACGATGGGGTTTTTTTTCAGAGACATTAACATGAATGAATTTTGATGCAGAGAAGCAAAGTACTGCAGAGATGAAGTAAATGAAACTGACATGAGAAGTTGGCCACGCTGTAGAGCTTACTGTACTGGAGGTTAATGAACAATCATAATGTTGGTGGAGGAAGGCATTCAATGAGGGCTTTACTGAACCGGTTTGACTTCTCAGACTGAACTTGATGTTGAATCTTTTCCTCTCTTTTCAGATGCGCTGTGTTATTATGATTTTGTTGGATTCACCAGGCGAAGGATTTCAATTTCATAAAAAGCTTCAAAGATAATATTACAGGTCGTCATTTAGCAAAGAAGCTGGGTTTGAATATTAATGACAATATTCAATTGTTTTCCCCTATTACATGCACACACGATCACAAATAAAGTATCTCAAAATGTTTCAAGTACTCTTTTGGCCCACATGTGGTTGTCTTCTAATACCCGGTGGAAACAGGCTTCTCACTGGGGGTCTGTGCTGGATGATCCCACAATGCCATGCTGTCGCAGCAGGTTCCTCAGGATCTGATTCTTGGACTTCCAGTCTTCCACCTGAGCAACAGCAACAAATATAACACAGTGGTAATGTAGTAAGACTGACTAATCAGCTGACTTATGACTTTCTGCGACTAACTAAGTCATGTCTAACTGTGGAAATAGGTTTACATTCACAGCATTTGATTTTATAAGTAATATCCCAACTTTCAACAGACAAATCCAGGTTGAAGGCAAAAGTAAACACCATTATTTATTAAAAAAACAAAAAAGGTTAATTTTAACAAATTTTGCCAAGAAACATATCTACAAGTTGTAACAGGCTCTGCTCCAGGAAATCAATTACATTAAGGCTACAACAATCAATCAATCAATCAATAGATTAGTTCATCAAAAGAAAACTGATCTGCAACTATTTTGACAATCGACTGTTAGAGACAATTTTCCGGCAACAAAGTCAAACATATTTTGATTCCAGCTTCTCAAGTTTGAGGTTTTATACATTATAGTAAATTACATTACATTTGTATATGTTATTGTATTTAGTATTTCTAATTTAGATTCTGTTTCTATTCTTATTTTATTTCTTTATTAGATTTTTCCCTTTGTGCTGCTGTGTCAATTTGAATTCTACAGGGGATCAATAAAGGTACATCCTATCTCATCTTATCTATTGAGATCGCCCTGGGCTCACAGAGATGATGAAATTTTCAGTTTTCTGACACTTTATAGCCCCAAAAAATTAGTTGATTTATAGGCAGATTAGTTGATAATGAAAACAATTGTCTGTTGCAGCCTTAAAATCAATTAGACTTTAATTCATCCATGTCTTTGCATTTTCAGTGACACCTACTCTGGGACCAGTAAAGGTCTGCCAGTGGTGAGCCGCTGATCTCCTGATAACTGGGCTGGGTGCTCTCTGTGTACGTTTCCTGGCTGAATGTCCACTTTCACAATTTTTATCTAATGATGCATTTTGTCTCACTACAATGCAGAGATCATAGATTTAATGTTAGTTAATCTATAATCATGAAGTAGAAAGTTTGACACCCAAACTGTTGAGGTTGGACAAAATTCAGGGAAACACTCCATCGCTGCCTTTTCTTGTTACGTGGCGGAGAATGATTAAACCTGTTCTCATTTTAAATTTGGTAATGACACTTTAAAGCTTTGGTCTCAAATATACCTCGATCAGTTTGCTGGTGTTCACAATGAAACACGTGCTGACATACCTCCTGTCTCAGTAGCTGGTTGTCAATCCTGAGACGATCAAGAGTGCTGATGTCCTCCCCTAGCTTCATGTTGCTCTGTCTGAGTTCCTTGATGTACTCACAGGCTTTAGACAAAATTCCTCCTTTACTCTGAAACAAAAACATGAGAGAACTTCAGGAGTTACAGGACACTACAATCACCTCCTCATGGTTGTAAGCCTCTGCCACTAGTTTAAGGTTACATCCCTGTTTATCCAGAATCATATAAAATATGAACCATTTGTGTGAGATTTTGTCATAGTTGCTCTGTGGTATTGAGTAATGGCTAAGAAAGTGTTTTCTGAAGTCATCGTGACCTTGACCCTTGACCTTTGACCACCGAAGTCTAATAAGTTTGTCCTTGAGTCCAAGTGGACATTTATGCAAAATTTGAAAGGATTCCCTTGAGGAGTTCTGGAAGTAATCACAAGGCCAAAACCATGTTTTTGAGGTCTTTGTGACCGTGACCTTTGACCTTCTAGAGTTTTTCTTTGAGTCCAGGTGAACGTTTTTGCCAAATTTAAAAAAGTTCCCTCAAGGCATTATTGCATTCGCAAGGACAAAACTTTATTTTGTGAAGTCACCACGAACTTGACCTTTGACCTTTGACCTTTGAAACCCCAAAATCTAATCAGTTCATTGCTGAGTTCTATGTGAATTGTTTTTGCCAAATTTGAAGAAGTTTAGTCAAGGCAGTGCTGAGATATCATGTCCACGAGAATGGAACAGACGGACGGACAAACTGAAAACAATGCGCCTCTGGCTCTGACTGTCGCCGGAGGCATAAAGAGATAATAATGACTCGCCCTCGTTTCTACATCTTCTTCAGAAGGATGAAATTTGTCCTTTTGGGTACAAATTGCTCACAAACAGGATGTCACAACATACTCACAGGGCTCCTCTTTATTGAAACTATAAAATACAGAGCGGAGTCTGAGCCGAACTCACCTGTCCTGTCTTGGTATAGTCAACATTACAGTCTGGGATGGCCTTCGACAGCTGCACAATCCAGTTGTTGATCTTGTCCCTCCGCCGGCGCTCAACTGTTGGAACGACATTTAACACGAAGACTTTGATCATTTATAACATTCATACAGTTTTTTTTATCCTCAACCTCTCACATCAGACGAGAGCGCTAACCTTCGTTGTGCTGCGCTCGCCGTTTCTCATCTCTGGAAGCCCGAGGAGCCTCTTGCTTTCTACAAAACAGATTCAAACTCAGAGTTAAACAGAGTCAATGTCCCGGATGATCACTTTCAATAATAAGCAGCAGTTGCTATAAGCTGTTAAATGTTGATGTAATTACGCTATGTATGGCTGAGTGCGAGGTGCGATTGTCCTTTGATTGGATCCCGTCAAAACTTCCTGTGGTGACATCATGACGTAGAGCTGCCCTGTAAAACAAAATATTAATGTCAGCTGCAGAGAATAAGAAGAGCAGCATCTTAACGTAAAAGTCTTTATGATTTCATGCACCACAAAGTGTCAAGAAAAGAAAACTCTTGTTTCTCCTACAAAGTTTGTTTTAAACGTTACATTAGGTTAATGGTTTAAAAAGCTGCATTTAACTCATTTAATTATTATCAATATTATTTTAAGTTCACAACCACTACTTGTATTTAGATTTTACAAAGCTAGCATCAAATCAAAGTAGTATTAGTAGTTGTATTGCATTTCTCGAGCAGGAAGTTAGTGCATAAACACTTCAAACGCTTAAATATACATGTGTAATAATTACCTGTGGGTGTGGTCTGGCCCAGCAGTGTGTCGGAGGCCTGCACTGTGGTTACCATGGTGCCAGTGGTGGCATCTGCGATGGTGGCGGGGTAGTATGTGTACTGCGTCTCACTGCTGCCGTCTCCCTCCAACCCCTCTGACTGCGAGAACACAGCCTGACGTCAGAGAGACATCAACTCCACTGTTAGTCTGGCATTACACTGTTTAGCTGCTAGTAAAGAAATGAGAGATCAAATCTATCAGGGATATAAATCTGCAAGCTTCTAACATGGCAGAAAATTAAATAAGCATTAAATATTACAGGTAAAACCACCTGCAAATTTGTCACTTTTAAGGGTTTTGCCTGAAAAATGTACTTTTATCTGAGGTGCATTTAAGAGCCTCTATAAAACAGCAACATGAAATCATGTTACGATTATTTTGATTATAGTAGGAAATATAATTTTTGCATTTCAATTTCACTGAAAAAAAAAAAAAAAAAAAAAAAAAAAAAAAAAAA
>NW_019525428.1:134369-135082 GCF_002814215.2 Seriola lalandi dorsalis | reverse complement strand
CCACTGTCTCCGGCGAATTGTCTGCAGTTTACTACAAATTTCCCTTTAACGTTAACCGTTAAATTAATTTAAGGAATAAATAATAGTTGAAATCGATTAGAATTTATTTTATTTGACAGAAAATGTCGTTGCATGTAAATTTAAGCGAGCATGCTCACGTTAGCATTAAGCAGATATAACTTATTAGCATAATCACTGTCAGTTTAGCATGTTAACATGCTAATATTTGCTAATCAGCGCTACAAAGTACAGCTGAGGCTGAAGGGAATGTTATTATTTTTGAAATTTGAAATTTAGACCTGATGATGGTGCTAGATAAAAAGTAAATGGATGACCAAAGTTATTACAAATGTGCCCTGTGGGAAACATGAATCAAAACTTAATGGAGCTCCATCTAATAGTTATTGGGACATTTCACCCAAAGCCAAAACAAAAGTGTCAACTTCATGGTGGCGCTAGAGGAAAAAATCAAGAGATCAATAAGTGAATGGGATTCCTCCGCTGAGGACCGTCACTGTCTGTACAAAACTTCATAGCAATCTTTTTAGTAGCTGAGATATTTCTGCTGGTGCACAAGTGACAACAAAGAAAAAGGTGCAGTCCACTATTGTGCTCTAACAAATTAAATTACAACAAACAAATGACAACACAGTGAACATAATTGATGATGTCCACAAGTGGGATTTTGTGTTCCACAACAAGAATCAGCCATT
>NW_019525428.1:113096-134330 GCF_002814215.2 Seriola lalandi dorsalis | reverse complement strand
AGTGATGTTGACCTTTGACCTTTGAGCTCTGACAACCAAAATCCATTCATCATTGAGTTCAAGTGAACATTTTGAAGAAATCCTGTGGACTGATGAACAGCTTTTATAACGCCTGACTCCAATTAGCTCTTGTTGATGTCATGAGACGAGTGGTTCACATACTTTTATCACGATTTTTGTCAATATTGTTTTCAAATGGGACAAGAACAACATAATGTTAGGTGTTTATGAGTTAAAATAGATATGGGTAAAATAAGGTAGATTTCTACATAAATGCAGGTAATTACAAAGGGTTTACTTATTTTATTCTTTCCACTGTTTGTTAGCCAGTGTTGTTCTCACCTGTGTGACAGTCTGACTGGTTGCAGGGAAACCGGTGACCAGGCTGACGGCTGCAGCTCCATCTGTCTGAGCCTCCAACTGGCCATCTGACACCTGGATCACTCTGTAGGTCACCTGCAACACAAAACATCACACAGAGTGGTCAATATCTCATTCCAGCTGAGGGGGACACATGCACTATTGTAGAGCATACAGATACAGAATATACTAAATAACTAACTTCTACTTTTAGGTCTCCATTAAGGGAAGTGGGTCACGAGAACTGAGACCAGGCTCATAACTGGCACTATTATCAAGACGTGTTAAATCACAGACATGATACGCACTTGCAATCTGTATGTATGATGGTAGAAAAACATTTTTTTCTGTATACTTCATGCTCTCATTTTAGCCACAAACACTGCTGTGACTATAACAGACATGATCAGAGAACCTGATCAGCCAGGACAGCCTGAGGGGGGACCTTGTGATGACTGCTCATTTTGGCCCTTGCTTTGTTTTATTGATTTGCTTTTTGGATATGTGGGGTGGAGGCAGGAGGGGTTCCCTTTCTAGCCTTAGTCATGTGACCCCTAAGGTATTCTAAGGATCTTGTGGATTTGGAAGTGGATGTGTGTAGTGACATTTGGGAAATTTCTGAAAGTTTTCAGACCCCTTAACTTTTCTGCACACAACTGCATCTGAAGTTCAATTTTGAAATGGATAAAATTGACTTTTTTGGCTTTTTATCTCCACTCAACAATCCATAACAACAAAGTGAAAAGATGTTTTAAAAAAACAAATATAAATATACAATACTATAAAGTGTACAAAAAGTGATGGGCTCACAAACTTTCATTAAAATTAAGTCTGGCGTAGGTTGTCCTTACATTTCAAGTCTGTATCTACAATATTGATCCAAAATCATGTTGTTTGTTTGACTGCAGTCTGTATGTAATATCTCCAGAAAGAGTTCCCTTGAATTACGAGTGTATTTGAGGTTACATGTAAGATATCACAGTGAATATGTCATCTTAAGTGCCTCTTGGTGGACATTTGTAACACAACCTCACAGGTTAACTGAAATGACAGTTCTGACTTCCTCCTACCTGCCCGCCTGCTCCTTCCGTCTTGAAGAGATATTTGATGGGTTGGTCAGTGAAGGTGGCCGCAGACTGAATGGTGGCAATGGCTGCCGGATCTTCTGCAGTGGCTACGGACCCTGTAAGAGCACAAAGCCACATTAAATTAAGTCAACTTTATAGATGTCAAAACTAGGTACGGGAAAGAACAGCTTTAAGACAACTTGACACCATATTATTAGTGCTACAGGTTTCTTCACAGGTTTGCTCTTACAAGGTAATGATATAAGTGGCTTTAAAGGGTTTCACTTTATTGGACTGAGACACTTCAGAGAGGTACACAACATATAAAGCAATGAAAGTCTTGATCAGTAGATGACTTTAAACTATCAAAGACTGGCTGGTCCTGGGGTGTCTGGCTCATGAAAGCTCATACAAATTAGGTATAACATTCCCTCGTTACATATTTAATCATTTTAAATACTTCTGCCTTTTCACAACACAATAGACAGTGAAATCCATTTACCTTCCTCGTTGACGGCAACACTCCCATCAGGTTCAGGGCTTTTCTGTTGGCTGCACACAAGTACGAACACAGCAGAAAGGTCAAGTTGTGGTTAAGTTAGCTAACTGGCTAATTAATTAACTATCAGCCAAGCGTACCGGCATGTTTTTGTTGTTAACAGTTGACAATGGCGCATGTCACCGTCCCACTCACCTCTTCATTTCTGCCGACAGTCTTGAACGAGGAGACCGCCTTCACTCGCTCCCACAGCCAGACTATAAAACAAGTTCATAAGTTTGACAAAAAGACAGAAGAAACTTCCTCTAAACTACAGCATCTCGACTATTTATATGACTTTTATCGACAATGGCCCAAAATCAGAAGTTTAAACCTGAAACGATGTTAGAAGAGCGAAGGTATAGTAGCTAGCTGAAAGCTGTGCGAGCTGAGTCAGGGCGAACGTTACTAAGGGTGATAACGGAAACTGGCCTATTTCCGTTCACAATAAAAGCATAAGATTAGAGTGTACGAAACAAAAAATGCGTGTTCTTTCACACGTGCGACAAAAACTGCGGTTTTTTGGAAGCATATTTTCGATTAGTCATATCACTACTGTTTACTTCCATGTGTTATTACACAGTAAGGTATCGATATGTAGCAACAGATATTTTAATTTGGAAATTTGACCGGAAATCAAGTGTTTCACTGTAGCTAGCTCGACACGGATCCTACCTTTCTGCTACACTACCAGTCGGCCCCAGCGGTTTTTACAGATGTTTAATAAAACACTTTCCTTTGTGCTAGCTCAGTGGAAGCAGCGCCCACAGCAGCTGACAACGATGTAAAATGATATTAAATTAGCTACATTATGCACAGAATGCTAAATTATGTTCAATATATGACAGTCTGAACAAAGATCTACTTACGCCGCAGTGGTCCCTCCCCCGATATTTGTCAACAGACCTGCCTTAGTATCGACTATGCGCATGCGCCACAGGAAATTAAGTCACGGTTCCAGAGCCAGTTAAATATGAATTTTAAATTTAAAAAACATTTTAAAAAGTAATATTAATGATATGTAAGTGACAGTGCTCCAATTTTTGTGTCATATCACTTGTTTTTTTTAATATATATTTGTTATCATAGTAAAATGTCAAAATACGTTATTTTGACACAATAGTACAACCGGAAGTCCTAAATCTTGCTATCTTGATGCAGGTAAAATTACAGATTGTGGCCGAGGGGGTTCACTGTTGAGGTGGATTATCACCAGGGACTGTGATGGTATTATTGTCGCAAATTCCTCAGAATATTCACTTTAACATTTATATCTAACTTCGTGACTTAAATAAAACTTAAGTAGAAATACAATAAAATCAACAGCAACAAAATCAACACCAGACATTGTTCTATCAGAGCTATGATTCACTGATTTGCAGAAATAAGTGTTTAGTCTTGTAAAGACTAAACTTTGACAGCTTTACTCAGTATAACTATGACTTTTGGTGTTTATAAGAGTATTTAACAGAATGAAAGATAGCAGGTCAGAGCAGAGGGGAAGAAAACACTGGACAGCGCCCGTGGTTCGATCCCGCGGAGGAATGGTGATCATCGTATTCTTGACAAAGAAATGTTGATAGAAGTAACCACTGAGCTAAACCAGTGCGACGATTACAGCAGGAAAATGTCTTTTTCAATATGTCTTGTCAAGATATGCACGTTGTCTCTGCCCGTGATCATCGGAATAATAAGGCGACTACTTCATGTCATAGTTGATTTTAGTATTTTCCTGAAGCTAAAACGTAAAAACGTAACTGACGGCTACCAGCAGTTAGCTTGTCCTCTGAGGTTTTGTTTTGTTTGTTTTTTGTTTTTTTTTACCAAACTTTATTTAAACTTTGGAAGGTTTACAGTAACACAAATGGCATGACTCAAATCCATACAACTTCAACCAGACAGGCAACAATCACTGATCAGACACACACAACAACAAAGGAGGAAACAAAAGTAAAGTTTACAAAATAATATTAAATAAATAAAGATAAAATAAAATGAATAAAAGACGGAGGGGTTCTTTGTAAGTTCAAGATCCTCCACCAAACTGCAGAGCCTCAAATTATTCTTCCTCTCCATCAACTTCAGAGAGGAACAATAATGACATAGCTCCAAGTGAAAAATGTTGCAGTTCAGTTATCTTGTCCTCTGAGCTTCAATACAAAGAATGGAGTTTGGGATTAATAATTTAATACTTTTAGAAAATTATTTTGTACATAATTGTAGTTTTTTTTAAAAAAGAAAAACAAAATTATAGCTACATTCAAATGAGATGATATATAAAAAATAGGCTATGTGAAACATTGTAACATTAAAAAAGCCCTATGAGTAATTATCACAATAAAACCTGCTGACCACTTGTTCCATTATTTTTATTTTTACTTTGTTTTTCTTCTTGTTTATTATTAAGGTTATTATTTTTCTATTCTGATCTGTAATTATGTTGAATGTGACTTGTGCCTTTTTGATTGTATTGTAAATATTGTCAATAACAACAACAAAAAAAAGCTTCAATATGTTGTTGAACTTACTCTTCATCAGGATGCGTTTCTTTACAGGGATATTACCGCGGAGGAGAAGTGCTGTAACTCAATAAGCAAGAAAGCACTGGACAGCGCCCGTGGTTCGATCCCACAGGGGGATGGAGATCAGTGAATTCTGCACAGAGAGAATTGTTGATTGAAGTAACCACTGAGCTAAACCAGTGCGATGGCAGAAGCAGGGAACTAGCCTTTTCAACATGACTTGTCAAGAAGGGTGTGGGTTGTGTATGTTTTCATTCTTGCTTTTATGGGAGATGAAAAATATATATTGCCGCATTAATAGATATATAAAAATGCAGAAAAATTAATAAAATCACACAAATCAAATATGAATTTGAAACATAAATAAATAAACATTTTATATGGGTTATTCCTACATTTTAACAAATTTACATTTATTTTTATCTGTATGTTTATACTTCTGCTTTTATGAAAAAGTTTGGTTATTTTCTGTGTTATTTGTTTTATTTGATTATTAGGACTTGAGGATCAGGTCATGTTTTAGGTTCAGCTGTTTGTAGGAATATAGAATATTTAAACGGTTCACAACCTTTCTAGCACCACTGTACCTGCCTACCAAACAGCAGACACACAGACAACCAGCTGATGATCATAGTGGAGAATCTACAGCATCTTAGAGACAGATTTCACCCTCAGGAGGTGGTGCTGGCGCTTTGGGCCGCACCAGAAAGTGACTATGTGGTGAACATAGTTTGGCATATAGAGGTGAAGAGAAACTCCTGAGGAAACACAACAACATCAACCTGCAACAAAATCAACACCAGAAATAATTTAGTCCTGTATTGACCAAACTGTGACAGTTTTACTCAGTGTAACTTTAACCTTTGGTGTTTATGAGAGTATTTAACAGAATGGGGAAGAAAACACTGGACAGCACCCATGGTTTGATCCCACAGAGGGATGGAGATCAGCGTATTCTACTCAGGGAGAATTGTTGATAGAAGTAACCACTGAGCTAAACCAGTGCGATGGTGATGGCAGGAAAATGGCCTTTTCAATATGAGTTGGCAAGATGGGAGTGGTTGTGTATGTTTTGTAGGTAGGAAACAGGAAGTCCCAATGGATGCTAAGGTTGCTCCCCTTTTCTATTTTTTGTGCAATGAACAAAATACAAATAATTTTGGGCCATAAAAGGGAAGGAATGATTTTTATTTATTTATTTATTTTTTTCACCATTCTCAACTGTAACTGAAGCCCCCCCCCCCCCCCCCCCCCACACACACACACACACACACACACCTTGCTTCTCTTTCATTGTGATATCCTCTCAGTGAGTTTGGCAGAAAACAACATGCACACTTCTTCTCTCTTCACATCTTTTCATGATGGGTCCTTCCGACGTTGTCACATTCTACTTCTACGTGACGTCACAACCACAGAATGGAGAAGTTAGAACAACCACATACTTCATTCACAGTATATCTGTGGAGCTACACACGTCTGACCAGTCAGTCATGTATTTTCTCAATTATTGATATTGAGCACAATTACAAAAAATAACATGGACAATATGATTTTAAACAATCTTAATAGTTTGGCCTCTGAGAGTGATTCAGGTGAGTGAGAAGTCTTTGTAAACAGCTGCAGCTACTTTTCATCAAGTCATTTTGTCTGTAGTTCAGTGTATTTCTTATTTGAAAAAATCAAATGCATTAAAAGCATTTCAACCTGATTCGAAAGCAAGTTAAGTAAATTTTTCTTGATTTAAATTTTTCCTTGTGTCAAGATACAGAAACCTTTTCATTTGCTTTAATAAAAAACAAGGTTTTTAAAATATGAATTATAGACAGAATGACTGGAGTTTATTTGCAGTGTCATGGTAAATATAGTTTTGCAGGTAGGCTATACTTTGTAGGTTAGTGAGTGGCTGGTAATTATTCACCACGCACTGTAGTTGCCATGTGGAGATGATGTCAAAAAATTAATTTAATTTAAAAATGTTGGTGCTGAACGTCACAGAATTTTGCAGAAACATCCAGTATCAACATGTTGGGACTGGAGATTCATTAGTGAGATATTCACTGGGTTTGTGCTTTTTGTAGAGACCAGCAAACCAACCAACAGCCTGGGGGACAATCCTAACAAAAGGAAGGTCAGCACCGAGCAGGAATCACACAGGAGAAGTCGGAGGAGTGACAGAAAACCCATTGAGGAAGCAGCCGAGGCAAAAGGCACCAAGAGGAAGGCCACTGAGACAGAGACACCCAGTAAGAGGCAGAGGGATGGGACTACAGACGCTGACATCAGCAACAACACCGGTGAATCAAACAAGGTGTCAGTGAACGTCACAGAGGCCGGTGGTAAGAACGCCACATCCTGTTAATCGACTTTCAGTGGATTCTTTTTCTGGTGATACGATCATCTTGTTCTTAGAAATCGGCTTCAACAGTTTGGGAAATGAAATTGTGAGCGCCTCACTATCAGGGAGTCCTGTGTTTGTCTCTCAGATAGAAAACCTACAGAAAACCTCAGAAACCACATTTCATTTAGTTAATGTGATGTAATCAGTATTTTCATATTATCCTCAGAAGGAGAGTGAATAATCACATTCCCCAAAAACTTTTCCAAAGATTAAACAAATTAATTAAAGTTATAATATGTAACCTTTCCTCATTAAAATGTCTAAAAGCAACCAGACCTATGTTTATATATGTGGAGTTGTGTTCTTACATTATCCCAAGCAATTCTCAAACCGAGAGAAATACATGATTTCATATCATATCCTTTATGATCATGTGTCAGTGTTGTGGTTTCCTGCGAGAAACTGAAAATTTACTTTAATCCAGTTTAAATAATAATAATAATCATCAATCATCAATCTAAATATGCAGGGGTCACAGTTAGAGGTAGTGATGTGATCAATAGACGTTTTTCACATTTGTGTTTGTGTGTAGATGATTTCGAGGACAGATACCTGCAGCTGGACAAGCTCGGAGAAGGAGGCTTCGGATCCGTTTACGCTGGCAAAAGAAAAACTGATAATTTACCGGTAAGTATAACGTACAGTCCGTATTCTCACATCACACACACTGAACACACACGGTCACCGTCACCAAAGTGTTCCTGGTTCTGACCTGCAGGTGGCAATCAAACACGTCCCTAAAGCAGATGTGGAGAGTCGACCAATGGTGAGTGACTTGATCAGATGTCTCGGCACCAACACACCACACACACGCACACACACGCACACACACGCACACACACACGCACACACACACACACACACACACACACACACACACACCACATCCTGAACAACCACACAGGTTGTTTTTTTCATCCCTCTGATACGACCCATAGGAGTGTCTCCTGAAATGGTTGTCATGGTTACAGTTATAAGGTGCGGACTGTACCAACAGTGGCGTACGTACCTTCATCGCCATAGATACTGTAAGAAATGTCACGGCTGGGTTAGGTTTAGGAAAAGATGGGGATTTGGGTCAAAATAAGTACTTCCTCGACACTACACTGTCTTTGTTGTCATGGTTACAATGTAAACACCTGGTTTCACACGGGAATCGAACACACCGCAACCTCCTCGTAACACGGACTTTGTCGCCGCACTTTTCCTTTTGCTCCTGTCATAACTACTGCAACCACTAGATGTCGCCTAGCAACCAAACGTAACTATGGGTCATAGTGGAGTGCGTGTGTGTGTGTGTGTGTGTGTGTGTGTGTGTGTGTGTTGTTACAACTAACCCAGACTCTTGTAGTCATGAACTAGCTTACCTTACAGCTAACAGCTAAGACATTAGCACTCTACTAGCATGAAAGATATCCACATAGACTCACGATAAACACGACTGACGTTTGAAGAGAAAGAGAGGGAGAGAGAGTTTAACTGTTTGTTTATTTCCCCCCTCATTTATTTTTGTCTTTCCCTCTAAAATCACCTGTGTCTGCCACAAGGTGCTGCCTCCTCACATGTGGAATAAAGACTAAATTGAGCAGGTGTAGAGTGAATCAGGTGATACATAACTTGTTCCTGATTGGAGAAACTGAAGGGTTTTTTTTTCTTTAGGTCCTAAATAGGAGGATCTGCATGGTCCCCATGGAGGTGTTCCTCATGCTGAAAGCGGCAGGTGGACCAGAATCGGTGGGCACATCTGCAGTCGTGTCATTATTAGACTGGTATGAACAGGAACAGGAGGTTCTTCTGGTCATGGAAAGACCACTCCCCTGTGTGGACCTGCTGGAATACCTCCAGGACAACAACGGGCCCCTGGAGGAGGACGTGGCGAAGGTACTGAAGCTGCTGGAGCCTGTTTCTGTGTGTGATTACCACTTTATATAATCATAAACGGTTATTTAAGCTCCGTCATTTCTACTTCTTCTGTGTTTTATTTGAAGTATTGATCCATAAGAAGATATATTTGTTGTTTTAAGAACCAAAAACCATCTCAGTGTAGTTTTACATCTCCTCTCTCAGGCTTCTCTCTGGAGCTCTAGTAACAACAGGTTGGTGAGCCAATCAGAAGAGAGGAGGCTCTGAGCATCTCTTCTGATTGGTTGACTGTTTTCTGAGTGGTCTAATAAAAATATAACAGATTTCAGGTAAAACACTCAGAGAAACCAAATCCTGCAAGGTTTGGATGGTGGGTCCAGGTGGGCGGAGCTTGGGGAGTGGCTGAGAGTGGTGACTGCTTTATTGTGACATCACAAAGTTACAGAAATCCTGATGGCCTTTTTTGAGGCTCAATTTCTGAATACAGGCTGTGTGCATTTCTCTGTGGACTGAGGCTTTGATACTTTCACAGTATTTATATAGAACCTAAACCTGATCTATAATCAAACAACACATGGAAATCTACCTTTATGCTATATGGGACCTTTAAGTTGTAACTAATGGCTACTGGTTGAGAAAACAATTTGACTCTTGACTCTTTATCTCAGAACATCATGAGGCAGCTGGTGGAGGCAGCCAGAGAAATGCACTCGAAGGGAGTCTTCCATCGTGACCTGAAATCAGAAAACATTCTGATAGAAACCAGCTCCGACGGCCCTCGAGTGCGGATCATAGACTTTGGATGTGGCTGCGTTGTGAGGAGGAGACCTTACCGCTCCTTCTCTGGTACGACGTCTGGCCTCCTGCGTTTCATTCATCTGTGGATCACCTGTTGATGAGGAAATCTTAGTCTGCTCCTCATCCTCCATCTCCATCTGTCTTGCATGTTGCAGGAACCTCCGCCTACGCTCCTCCAGAGTTTTACATGGACGGGACGTACGAGGCCGGCCCCACCACAGTCTGGCAGTTGGGGGCGCTGCTCTATGAAATGCTGGATGGATTCAAACAGTTCTTCACCCGCAAGTTCCTCCGCAAGGGCATTAAAATCAGCAGCAGGCTGTCCCGAGGTAAGACAACACAGGTACTCAACACAGTACGGTACTGTGCAGCGTGCGTCTTTCTTCCACAGTGGATCACTGCAGCTTCCAGCCTGATCTGGTCTTTGTTCTCAGACTGCCAGGATTTCTTGAAGATGTGTTTGGTTGTAATCCCTGAGGAGCGCACCACTCTGGACCAGATCCACCTTCACCCCTGGTTCACATGATCCTGCACTACCTATAATTGCACTGGGTCTGGAAAAGTACAGTGCATTCAAAAAAACATATATATATTATATTCATTTCCCTCAACAATGAATTTAAATAATTTCAACATAAGGTTGCAACATTAAAGGGGGTGTGAATACTTTCTGAACGCACTGTGTATGATTTGTGAACCTTGTCTTGTTTATGCTTGAAAAACATGCATCATTAAAATGCTTTTTTACACCAGCATTGAATCTTAAATGATAAACCTTAACTGGTTTCTTTTTGATTTAGTACGTGGTTCACCAACCTCGTCTTTCAACTTCCCAGTGGGAATCGGTCGGGTTTTGAAGACTGCCATCTTTTTTCTTTTTCTTTTTTTTTGGTTCAAACTTTTATTTAATCGTGTAATCTCACTAAGATCAAGAGAGACCAGAGAGAAAGAAAAACAGACAAAACCAGGATAAACACACACAACAAACATAAACAGACATAATTAAAATCCTCTGTAATTCACTCCATCTGCTCCTATAAACCACCTTTTTACACAATAAAAACAAGGTTGTTCAGTTTTGTTTCCCAGAACTTGTACCCTGTAGTACGGTGGCTGACAAGGACAAAGGAGTTGCAACGGCCCAAACCAACCTCCATTACAAGAAAGATGCTGCAAATCAGACATTTAATTTTTTCATTTGCAGCACGTTTCCGTTGTATTTGTTTTGTATTTTTACACGTTTTTGCGTTGGCATTCGTGTATTGGGATGTTGCCCTTGTCTGCCACCATACCGTAGTATTACAAAAACACTAAATAATTGATCTCTCCTTTCCCTCACAATGGCCAGTAGTTACTCCCCTTGTTCCCCACAGTCGGTGCCTGTATTTAAGATCCAGCAGTTACTAGTGAGTATTTTATTGGTGCTTGATTCATACTGTACAGAATTACACTGTCAATCACAGGTTGTATTATAAAGTGCTACCAAAAGAAAAAAAAACTACCTCCAGACGTCACACACACACCACACTGAAACCACACCGACACTTGTCAGAAGTTAATGTGCCGAAATCTGTGTATTATTTGTACACAAGATAGAAAAATAAAAAAGAGAAATCAGACATTTATCTGAATACTGAAGGCAACTTGTAAAAACAGTGCAAATGTAAATCACTTGTGTACGGAGCGAATACACAAGAATAATACATAAGAACACATTTGTGTCGGTGGAAACCTCCACAGCTGATCCCTCATGTGGTCTGACTGTCTGTGACCAGGACCCTCCACAGAGACAGGATCACCACGGGCCACAGCGAGGTCGGAGCCTGGTGCAGAAGGAGACCTGTGGTGTCAGGACAGGGTTTGATTCGCTCTGAGGGGAAACACAGAGAGAGGTGAGGCTCGGTGTCGGTCACTTCCTGCTTCACTTCCTGCCCGACGCGGAGCTGCCTGCCAGAAAATCTAGTGGAATCCCCTGAACTCATCTTTTGTTATTAGCTTAACATAAATATGTACGTTTGGTTCATTTAGAGTCAATTCAACATAAAACATTCACATTTTTCAGGCAGCAGGGAAACTTAAAGTTTTAAACTGAACCATTTTAAAACCATTTATCACATAGAGAAATGTAAAATATGACATACAGTATTTGTCCTTATATATGTCACCTACTATCACATATATACATCCTCTGGATAAATGAAGATATAAGTTGATAAAAAATGAAATAGCCACAGTAATATTTGTATATGTACATATATTACATAATAAACATAATAAACAATTTCTATATGTTTCTATATGTTTATCTTCCCATTCTGGGGAAGTGGTTTCAGACTTTTGGACCCCACTGTATATAATATCAATATATACTGACAGGGTTTCGGATGGATATATATTTATTTAACATATATCTACAATATAAGCCTACATACATAATCATACATATTTGTATGGGCTAGACATATATGTCAATATATGAAATTGTTCCAATTTCTAAAAGGTTTTATATATAAATTCTACACATATCTTTTTATTTTACATTAATATAGAGGATGTGGTTGTGACTATGTTCGCTGTGAACACACCGTCTGACGATGAGGATGGAAGAGATTTTGATCATCAAACCTAAATCAGTGACTCAAAAGACTCTGAATGTGACGTCACTGAAAGCAGCATGTGCAAAATGTCATAAGAGATTCATCAGTTTACTCTACAGGTAAATGCTCAATAAACATGTTAATATCAAACCACCACTTCCTTGCTTTTTTTTTTTTACCAATGTTAATCTCTTTCATTCAAAAGGAAGTTGAATATTATCATTTAAATGTCTCATCTAAAGGTCTCTGTCCATGTGTAGTGTGATTATAGATCAGATCAGCTTCTATATTAATACTGTGAAAGTATCAAAGCCTCAGTCCACAGAGAAATGCACACAGCCTGTATTCAGAAACTGAGCCTTAAAACCAGCCGTCAGGACTTCTGGAACTTTGTGATGTCACAACAAAGCAGTCACCAAGCCCCGCCCACCTGGACCCACCATCCAAACCTTTACAGGATTTGGTTTCTCTGAGTGTTTTTATATATATTTTCACTTGATCACTCAGAAAACAGTCAGCCAATCAGAGGAGAGGCTCAGAGCTTCCTCTCTTCTGATTGGCTCACCGACCTGTTGTTACTAGAGCTGCAGAGAGAAGCCTGAGAGAGGAGATGTGAAACTACACTGACCACAAATAAATCTTCTTATGGATCAACACTTCAAATAAAACACAGGAAAAGTTTGAAATCTAGACCTTTAAATTTTTTATAAAATAGTGCAGATGTTTTCTGAAACTGAAAACCTTGACTCATGACCTTCTGTCGCTAAATTGATTCTTTTCTTGGACGGATTGAAAACAAAGCTTTACTCAACATCTTTGATGGTGATTGAATTACAAATAATCAATTGCTATTAAATCCATATCAGGACTGGATTAACCTGGATTAACCAGGTGCTGCAGTAATAGTGACAGTGTGAATGCTCATTTAACGCCTGAAATGTTTATTTACAAATGGAGAACAATACTAACTTTTTCCATGGCGTATGCTGAAGTCGACGGAGATTTGCTTGTGTTCGGTCCTCTCCTTTCTCTTCAGGGTGCAGTTGTAGTTCTTGACCTTCTTGGTATACAGCGGACCCTCATCTGGGAGAGTCAGCTTGCAATTATCATCAGTCGCGTTAGAAATCACGACCCCGCTCGACGTCATAAATGTACATTTGAAGGATGGAGAGTCTGGACAGTTTGCATAATAGCAGTCCAACCTTTAATGGGTGAGAAAGTAATGGTTAGTTTTTTTTCACTTCATTTTATGCCAAAACCTCCAGCAAATGTGAATCCAATGAATATGACAAGTGTGAGACGAATGAGGAGACCGGATGCTTGAACCTGAGGCTTTTGTTCTTGGTGGTGCAAGCGGTAAAAATGCCAAAGTCCCCTTGCTTTTTGGCGGTGGAACCTGCAATCAGAGACCATGTTGTTTGAATAAACCATAAATACTGTATTCAGCATTTCTTATATACCTAGTTTCTGTTTTTGAATGTCTCTCTCATGATTTCTAATTCCACCAGGTGTTGAACATCTTAAATACAGTATCTCAAACCAGCAGGTTCCCAGATCTACAGCTACTTAGCCCACATACTGTACATTCTTTACTTGTATTGATAGACAAACTATGTAATGGCAAAACGTTTCTTCACTTTTCTTTTGTAAAAGTTTCTCTCAGCAAGTTTGTGAGAAAACATTTAGTTAGAAACTTTAAGTGCGACTTAAGAGACACTTAGTGAATAGGGGCCCTGACGTTCACTGAGCCAACCAAGTTCTTACAATGTGTTTGTTTTCCTCCAAAATGTCCTGTCACTTTGTCAGGGAAAGATTGTGGTTTGGTTCAATACAGAAAAAGTTCAGAGTGGCTTGACACAAACCACCTCTCTGCGGAAGTGGTTTTGCCTAAACCACAAAGTTCTCAAATATGAGTCACATGACAGTCACTCGCTCTGTTTGGACACCATCCCCCGAAACCACCTCCTGTCCGCTCGACTGCGTTATTGAGTCTAAGAATAATTATCATCTGAACATAATCCAGCTGTTAGTTTTCCTACGAAAAACATTTTCAACATAATTTCTAGGAAGACAGGGTTGAATCATGTTTAGGAAAATCCAATTTACAATTTTGACCAAATTCTCTTCAATCAATTACAAAGACAGCAAAAAAAAAAGCAAGAAAACAAACAAACAAAAAAAAAAGAAAAAAAACAACTCAATAGTGTAAGGACAGAGAGTGAACGAGGGGCCATGGGCTGCAGAGATATAATCCAATCTCTCAAATCTGATTAAGGCGGGCTCTGCTGATTGATGAGCTTGTTACAGAAGCAGCAGAAACCACTAAAATGCTGTTAGCATCTTCCTCGAGCTAGAAACTCACCCACTAACCACCGTTACCACCATACATTATAAGATACATCCAAACAGATCAGTCCAATCACTTGATTGTGATATTTATTCAAATTAAAATCCTCCTTTGTGTTATATGAAGCGCACTTACCCATGAAGAAGAAGAGAAGAGACAAACAGATGTACATTTTCCTGATCCGACTGAGACATTTGACAGAAAACAAAACATGGTGCGTTCAGGGAGGGGGGGGAGAAATTTAAAAATATCCATCTATTTGCAGACTACATATTACGCTTTCAAACTTGATCCAAATGTTGCAAATCAGGTGAATCCATATAATCTGTAATACACATGCACGTTTAATATCATGAGTGATCCTCGTCTGTGTAGCAGCAGAACATAAAGAGCAGTTTCATAAGGTTGTAAGAAGCTTTCGACCATTAAATGAAAACAAATACTTGACTTGAATTTCACTTTATGGAAACATGAACTAATTTCTCACCCCTGAAATGGCTTCCGACTAAACTGAACAGTCAGGCAACACAACAGGTCTCCTCTACTGTTTCAAGTGAATAAACATTGTGTAGAAATGGAGGGGAAATTCTAAATGTGCCTCAGCGTCTTACCGTTGATCTGCTCTTGTCTTTTCTGTTCTTTTCTCTTCGGCGACTTGCAACAGCAGAGGACAGAAGTCATAGATTCAGTGTGATGGGCTGGGCAGGGCATTATGAGGAAGGCAGCTGGAGTGGAGCTGAGCAATAAGTGGGGTGGGAAGGTTGGCAGCCTGCTCCACCCAGTTCGTTTGGGCGACCGCTGATGTAGAAACATGCAGTGCACATGTTTACTTGCTTACTTGCATGCTTACTTTTGCACTGTCACTTTCCCACAATTTAAGCTACAAAATCACTCCTTGTTCAGCATCTTTAGCTCAGTTCAGTGTGTGCTCAGTGTGGTGGTAAGTGGCAAGAGATTTTTACCCTCTCTGGATAAAGTTAAGAATTTGTGTTGTTGTGAAATTACCTTGTGTCTCCTGTGCACCTCGGCCGATATGGCCATTAAACAGTTTTTGGCTCATGTCAGGTTCAGACTGCACAATATCTTTGTCTGATAAGAGTCATTGTGTCAGATTATAGTCATGAATTCTCAGTGTGCCATGAGATGCGACAGACTACAGCAGACAACAACTTGGTACTATGCCATGAATGCATCATGTGCCAGTGTTGGCTGCTTTCCTCTGTGATGCACTACACATTAAAAACCATCAACTGTTGCACCTGATGCCTGTTTTAGTTCTGGGCTATTATTGGGCTGATATCATGGCATTATCAGATGTCACCTAGCGACAATCTTTAAAAAATGACATCAACACTTAAGAACCAGCAGCTGCAGTTCCTTTAACGACCACTAGAGTCTGGCTCCAACAGTGAGTCAGTCCCCATAGACTCCCATGTTAAAATGTCCAACTTTACAGCAGAAATAAACATGTTTACAGCCTGGTACAAAAACAGTTTTGCTCTTTAGAGCTAATTTCCTCCTTCATGAAAACTGTACAGGGGTGAATTTTTATATAAGTCACTCGTTTAAATTTTATTAAGGCTTAAAGTTACGTATAATTGAGGGCGTGGCCGCTTTGAGTGACAGGCAGTTGAGTGTATGCTTGCCACAAACAACACAAGGATTAACTCAGGAATCTAGTACAATGAAATGAAACAATTACTCCCCATTAACCAAATTAATTATTTTAAGGTAAACAGTCCAAAATAACTCACATCCATCCTTTCTTTGTTCTGGCTGGTGTTTGGAGGGAACTAGAGAGGAAGTCACAGGCCTGAAGGGCTGATCTAAATAGCCTTGAGAGGAGTGACCAACTCAGGGTTGACAGGGTGATGATGCAGGTAGTGGAGACTTGATTTAACATTAGTGGTATTTTCAAAATATGAATATAAATGATGTGGAAAACCTCTTAATTTCCCCAAAATATACAGTATATTATAAAGAACCATAAAAACCAAAACCTAAATAAATAACTAAATAACTTAAGTTTTGGGACATTGTTTGTGTCCACCGTGAGTGACTGACTCGGAGAGAGAAGTCGGTGTGAGGCTCTAGGTCACAGTGCCACAGTTACTACATTAAATCTTACAGGAGGAGACGCTCAGGCGGCTCCTCCAGACACAGCTGTGGTTTTCTGTTTTACTGCTGGTGCCACGATTAATAACAGAGAACCATGGATGGTCAAAGTGGCCCAGTGTTCTGAGATCAGCACCTGGGCGTTTGTAAATCATGTTTCCTTGTTTATGGTAAATGGACCAATATCTTATTCACACATCCCTCCTCTCCCACTTCTTTTAGATTATTATAGATTATAAATATAATAGCATAAAAGCTAGACGCAGGGGTTCCTGCTTCAGAATTGAGGTGACATCATGCACAGAAGTCTGTATTGATGATTCCTCCTTTCTCCTTGATCACGCCTCAATAAACATCCTCAGCATAAGACATCCTGGACTCCAGCGCTCTTTCCTCACCGAAATACCTCGACGGTCAATGATAAGATTTCTCCCTATCAATTGTAAGGCCGGTGCTCATCAAAACATAACGCCCCATCAGGGAGGTTTACTGGGCAGTGTTGGCGACACTGCTTCTGAGATGTCGTGGCAAATCATCCATTGATCTTGGTCGTTGGTCTTCAAAAGATTCCCTTTTCCTACAATGATAAATACTATCTTTCCTTTTTCAGGAAGGACATTATGGCATGTCACGGTAGGAAAAGCATGTAAAGCATGTACAAGCTGCTACAGGTTAAGGGTCACCGCTTCCTGGGACACTTGAGAAAGGAACCATTGTTAATGTTAGTAACACCTGTGCTTTTCCTTTTATCACAAGTCAAAACGTCACCTGTGATAAACACCTGACTGCACTGTGTTTCCTGCAAATTCTCACTCCCAACTAACCTCAACTTTGGAAGAGGGGTCATGTTTAAACACCTGTGTGGATTGACAGGGTTGTTTAATTTTGTATTAATAGTAATGAAAACATCCCTCTTGATATAGAGCAATATTTCTTCACTGTCTGCAGCCGACCTGGAGTTGGCTCCATTATCGTGTTTGACATAAAATTCCCCATGGGAGATAAAAACAAAGTGCTCGGATAGTATCAGTTTTTTTTTCCATTAAGGTTTCATCAATCATACAGTCGCAGTGCATTTTCAATCCACAATACGACACGTGGTGGTCTGGGAAACTGACTGTGACGGGACCGTACACTGTTATAAAAAGAAAGGCATTAACACGAGGGAGATAAGCAGTTTCCAGTCGTCTGTATCTACGAGGACGGACCAGCATTACTTTCTCCAGCATGTGACTGGAATACGTAATCTGATTCGCTCTCGATTGAAGTGGCAGCATCTAGTTTACCAGTCTGCTCAACACACAGAATATAGATGTTGACCAAAACACACACAATAAACTACAAAATAAAAACCAAAAATATTTAAAGACAAACCTGAATTTATTAAAAACCAATCACTTGAATCTGCATGTGATTAAATGAATAAACAATTATACTGTATATATTAAAATATAAATAGAATGTCTTTGTAAAAATTAAAAAGAAAGCTATGAAGGATTGACCAGATGGTTAGGACAGGTTATAAAGTACAATAATGATTATTTTAAAGTCAGTAGAGCGCCTCCTGAAGGCAGCAGTGGAAACTGACTTGGTAAGATGAAGGTTCCTAATGATTAGCGCTAGCATTAGCATTAGCATTAACATCTGTTAATGCTAACATTAGCTACGTATCAATAGCAAAACTTACAAATAGCTCCTTTTAATAACTGAACTGACAAAGAAAATTAAGTTTTGAGCAGGTATGCTCTATGTGACCATCTATCCTGCTGCAGCTGTGCTAGCAGAAGATTAGGAATGATAAACCTGGGATGTGTTATTAATTTGGAATCTGCTTTTCAGCAGCAAAATAGTGGATTCCCTCTTCTAATTTTGTGACTGGGTATGAACCAGTCTGCTAGATCCAACAATCTATTTATTCATTTGCATCCTAAAATTGAGCCTTTGAAGTCTGACGTCACAACATCTGCATAACAATCATCGTATCAGCGCATCCTTTGCTCATGCAACTACATGTTTTTTCTCAGCCTTGGACATGGGAATAATGTGTGTTATGTGTTGTCATTAGTGCATTAGGACTAATGGATATGGTGAAATTATATTTTCATTTCCTGGAATCCTCCCTCCCTCCCTCATCCTCTTCCAGTGAGACAAATTAAAACAGCCACTCCTTGAAAAGTGGATAGTGATGCTAAACCGTGAGGAAAAGCTTTCGAAAAATGATTGATTAAATGATCCAACACTGTACCAGCTAACACAATACATACAAAAGAAAAACAGAAATATAGATTCCAGAGTGGTGGCTGAAAATACAGATATCTGGAGATATTTATGACAGTCATGACAGCCTACAGTATTTCTTGACGTTGCTGTCATGTCTCCATGAATGCACCATAAAACTCAAGATACTTAAATGACAATGATTTCGGTTCATGAGCTTGTTTATCAGACTGACTGCAGTATAAGCTTTAAATAGTCTTGCTCACAGTAGACAGGTTTAAGATCAATAAGCGTCCAGACAAAAAGATTGAAACTGCAGTGTCGTGCTGAACGGGTGAAATTGGCTTTTGATTGTCTCTCTTAAAAGAGAAGGAAAATCTTGGTGATGGCTTGTTTATCAAATCTGATCGGATCGGAAAGAACATTGACTGCTAATGATCTGTGAGCATCAAGACATCAAGTAAACCTTTCCTTAATATATGCATGTCTGCAGTCAAAGAGAAAAAGCACATTTTGAACGAACAAACATTTAATATAAATATGAATAAACCTCCTCAGCCATCAATATCTGTCTGGAAGTGGCTGCTGGTCTGATGTCCAGAGTATAAATATTTATGTCCTCTTTATAATGTAAATACTTCGAGGTTCTGTCTGATCTGTTATTACAGGAACTGTATGATGTCTACCTATTAATTATTTCCATCTACCTGTTTTTATGCATATTTTCAATGTGCACATAAAAAAGTGCAAATCAGATCCCAGGTACGAAAAGTCCCTGTGCTTGTTTGTTCCCCAGTTTACTTTTATTATGCTGTTATTCAAATTATTCAGCCAAAGACTCGGCCGGGTCTGGGCCCAGAGATCCGGCTGAAGTGCGGTCTGACTGGTTGCCTGAGTCCAACAACCCACAACCAGGCCTGATTAATTAATTAACTGACCATTTCTGCCTCTTTTTATGTTGCAGTAGTGAAAATTATTTTTTATTATTTGTCATTAACAAAATCTGTTGTGTTGTGGTTTCAGAATGATGGAGACAAACAGCAATTAGATACAAAATTTGACACAGGCTTGAGAGTTTACTTTTGAGTATTATAATTGTCACCCACTGACCTTTCTTGGTATGGCTGTAGTATCCGTAGTCTCAGTCTGCTATACAAGCAATAAATACGCAGGTAAGTGACTAGTTAAAAGCAGGGATGGATTACTGAACAGGCCCAGGGTCCCAAGAGCTCTGGTGCTCTACACAAAGATGCTACTGTAATATAGGCTTGTATTGGGTTTGTTCATCTCATGTCTGAATAATGTACATTTGTATCCACAAAAGTCATCACAATATTTAATTCAATGGACTATTTATCAAAATGTTGTCCCAGGGGAGCACATCCCTGGATCCCGAAAAAAGTTCAGGCTCAGGATTTCTTTTTTTTACTATCACCCCTGAACTTAGCTTTTATATTTATGTTATGTTTTTTTTTTTTTAATCTGTTTTAATAATAATAACCATTAGCTGGATGCAATGAAGTCCTGCAACAAAATTTGGTTCCTACACAAACAATCCTACAGAGATCCTCTTATTACTCAACTGGGACCAGAACTACCAGCTCCATGATTTCACTGTCACTATCCTGTGAAATACTCCAACGTCTACTGAATACAAAATGTGCTAGAGGTAATCTAGGTTTCCAGACAATATATCCTCTAGACAGCACAAAAGTATTTCATGGAGGGCAGCATCAAAGGTAAAGACCAGAGTAAGCGCCAATGTCAGCAGACGCGACAGTGATCAAGTCGGATACAGCTTGAAAAGGAGCAGCTGTCTGTAGCCGGAAGCAGTTAGCTGAAAGATAACTTTTAGTAAGTTATTTTTTTACTAACTAACTTAACATTTCCTTTAGATATGATATCGTTTTAACTATTCAGATAATAATTATTGAGAAGCTAAAGTGTTGTCAACTGTTTTTGGACTGTTTCGCTGCAGCAACCGTGTTAAAATTAAGCTAGCCGCTAGCCAAATGAACACTAGCATCATGCTAACATTAAATCTCAGTCGTTATGCTAAAATCTTCACTCGTGCAGGAAAAATACTTGAGAGCATCTTTATTTATTTATTTATTTTTTATTTATTATTAATTTATTTTTCTATAAGTACTTAATGCGAAACAATGCCACAAACAACCGCTTTTATATCCTGTATAAGCTGATTTCCGATGTTAGCATCTAAATGGCCTTGAAGACATAAATCTCAACCATTAAATACAAATACTTCACTCAGGTCAGTGTCACAGATAACTCTTCTCCACTAAAGTCGGCATTTAAAATGGGTTTGTTTGGAGCTAGTTAATGCGTCAACTTAAATTTGACACAGGTGTGTGAGGAGGACGTGTCTGTTTGACTCTTACCTGACGCTTT
>NW_019525428.1:110317-113076 GCF_002814215.2 Seriola lalandi dorsalis | reverse complement strand
AAAATAAACCATAAAATAAACAAACAAATCATAATCTGTTAATGCTTATTTAACTAATATGGCACGAGTAGAAGTGCGGGCTCTTATCTATGAGGGAATCACAGCCGTGCTGATATTCAGTATAACATAACTCCGTCTCGTGTGATATTACTTATTTAACGGTTAATTTAACAACTCTACATGCACTTGGTCGGAACTAACTGTTGCGTAATGATATTTAATTTGTGATATACAAACTCTCCGACCAGGGTTCGGTAACGGCAGCTAGCATTCAGGTATCTTTCGGTATCATTCAGCACGTACGTTGTTCAATCTATTAAATCTTTTTCATTCGATTTGTTTCCCGCCAAAAATTCAGCACCCATCTTGTTTTTTGTCGTACCCATTTAAAGTAGAAATTGCGTATTTTCTGCCCAATTCCCATGGTGGGCAGTACATAATACAGATAACAGGTATCTGTCCTTAGTTCTGGTCCTTCCCTAGATGTCCCGTTTCCTGTTCACCCAACTACCGATGTTACAGGTATTAAAGCTGTTTTGTGTTTGTTCCCCAGTTTATTTTTCTTACCCTGTTGTTATTCATGTTAGGAAACTTAACAATAAGATAATTTTCCAACCAGTATGTTTTTTAAACTATGGTGACAGATTTGTAATTGTACATTTGAACAATATATTTTCTGTTGTCTCAACCTATTTATTTTCTTTTACCAAACTTCTCTCATTGTGTGCATTAAGCATAACATTTCTCTGCTGTTCAATGAGTGTAACAATACATACCTTTTTTGATATTTAATATTTAAGTTGTATTTATGTTAACTTAACACAAATTTAGGTTTCAAGACAAGCTAAGCTAAGATGTACTTTTATTAATCCCACGGGGGAAATTTGTAATGTTACAGTAGCAGCAGGATAAAGACGAGGGCAGGTATCAACCATCCACCCTCACGGTAATTGCTGCATAACAAATGAAAAGCAGAGTAAGAACTGCCTAGAAATAGAAATCAAAACCTGATTGTCAAGCCTTTGATGAATACATCTCAAGTCCACTTCCTCCACTGAGTGAGGCTTTTTCCATATGACACAGATGGTGTATTTTCTCTGTCCGATATGTGAACATTGGCTGCCCTGGAAGGGGTGTCTTTCGTCCCTATCCTTGATGTTGAACTTTAGTATGTTGGATGGTTTGTTTACTAGTGCAAAATCTACTTTTGACTAAACAGTCAGGAAAAGCACTATTTATAAGGCAAAACCAAACCACCCACACAGTTTAAAGGGCAGCCTCCAGCCAACTTAGCGCATTTTTCACTAGCTTTTGCGACCCAACAGCGGTGCAGAGCCTTGATTTATATCAACATCTGAAGGTTACAAGTCTTTATTTCTAATTCTTTATGTTTGATATGTATCATTGGTCATAGCACTATTTTATTACAAATCCACCTCTTAATCTGCTCCTATTAAAGTTACTAGCCTACATCACGCATCAATAAAAACTCAAAACACTTCCTATAAACATTTCAGATTAAAAGCCCTTTGGCCTTTCAGTGGACAGAAACCCACCTCCACAGATCCTTTCACCAACCGTAGTATAAAGTAAATGAGGGTGTTGATTATTCTTTAAAACAGCTTAGATCCGTCATCTGGATGTGTGACGTGGCTTTAGGATTTTGGTTTTGTCTATAAATGATTGACTTAAGGGATATGTTACGTTGTTTGTGTGATTTGGGTGATGAAGGGGGATGGATTTGTGGCAGAGTGAACAGAGGCTGGCACAGAGGCTCATGTCAGTCGGTCAGTCATGGGTCTTTCTGGGTTACAGATAAGGACATGGAAACTGTTTGTCTGCCTGAGTTGGATGTGTGTGGTTGGGACGATGGCAAAGCCGTAAGTTTACCTGGATTGTCTCAAAAACTTACAATAGCATGTGTGTAATTTAGTTGTACACTGCACACAGAAAAGATGTGAATGCCAACAAATTTCAGTAAGTTTTAGATCATGTTGTTTTGCTGAATTGTTTGAGTGCTGAATGTTTCTGTGTCTATAGACAGTACATGGTGGCTGTTCCTGCGGTTCTTGAAGCTGGAGCTGAAACCACATTCTGTGCGAGTCTCCTGCAGCCCAACGAGACTCTGGTCATGACCGTCACTCTGATCTCCCAAGAGAAGAACACAAGCCTTCTCAAAAGGACATCCAGTGAAGAGTCTCATACCTCCTATCAGATAGACCAGAATTCCCCATGCTACAAGGAGACAAAGCAGGTACAGTTACTATAGCAACAGTCTCATCTCTGCGAATTCCCAAATGTGGGAATCTCAACTGCATAATTTATGGTAGTGGGGGACTGCGTTCGCGCTCTCCCCTGAACAATTTGTGGAAAAAAAAATTCTGAATTACAGCCGAGCAAATGAAGATAGTTGAAATCATTAAATTTGAATGCAGATTAACATAAAGCTTAATGATTAAGGGAGTAAGATTTTGAATCTCTGTTTCACCTCTTATTATTTTAACCGCCGTTTAAAGAGACATTTTGAGCAAAGGGAAGCGTTAGATCAGTATAAATGGTGAAGTTGGAAGGGATGTGGTGAAAGGTGCATAAAAAATAACACACGGCTGTCACAAAATAGTGTAGTCATAATACTATTGTAGATTTGAATATTAGGGTCAAAGTAATTATTTGTTCCATTCATGTTCAATTTTTTTTAATTTTGTATTTTTTCTTGCTTTCATTCACTCCGAGATTGTGCAAACAGATAATTTACAGTA
>NW_019525428.1:105640-110297 GCF_002814215.2 Seriola lalandi dorsalis | reverse complement strand
TATCGCTTCTCGGCCTTTTGGCTAAGATCAAGTGTAGTATCTGTTCTTATCAGTTTAATATCTGATACGTCCCCTACCCGGGGACCATATATTAAATTGATTTTTGGAGCAGGGAGATGGAATAGGGGCTTGCTCCGTCCACTCCACGCATCGACCTGGTATTGCAGTACCTCCAGGAACGGTGCACCCCCTCTAAAATGTATAATATTAATAATTTTACGAAGTTAAAGAAACAAAAGTTATAAGACTGCATCAGAAGCAGCGGTTGAACGATCTCCTTTAATTGTGCTTTGAAATGCGTCAGGCTGAACAGACGTACATGTGATTGTTAGATGGGTCAAACTGCTGAGTGAGACGAGGAGGAAAACAAATAAGCTGCGTTCACTGTCCCGTCCACATTTGATAAAATCTCTCTTTTCTTGCTAGTTCCTCAAACCGTCCATGTTTGATGGTGTTTTTAGCTTCATTGCACTGTACTTTTGAAATGAACCGTAATTTCACTTTGATTATTACTGTAGCTCATTCTCCAGACGTGAATATCCACTCTGCATCATTTCTGCTGCTGCTGTTTCCCGACCCTGCTTTCCAGATCAGAAGAAAGCCATTCATTGTGCAAACTTTATTTTCTGTTGAAATCCAAATTGGGTTGTTTTATTTTTTACCGTGACTTACATGCAGAGAAACGTAGATAAATATGTTGAAGAAACAGTGTTGTTCCCCTCCAGAGCAGTAGGAGGCAGTAGCGGGAATTTATCAGTTCCCCGCCACCGGTAAACAAAGAAACAGGAAGTGGTTGTAATGTATGAAAAACGTATTTAGTTAGTTGTTTACACTTTTCTCTCAATTACAATTTCAAACGTGGATCAAAAAAACCTTCCTCTGTTGCATTCCGATTAAGCTTTGGCTCACAACTTGTCGCTCATCTTTAAGACTTAAAATAGATAAAATAGATGATTTTTATGTCTGCCTTTGCTGTAATGACGCAGCATTGCATGATGGGAAATGAAATTCGTTTTATTCTTTCGTCAAACTGTAATATAAATATAATATAATAAAAAAAAAATATCCTTCTTACAAAACTGTTTTATCTGTGGTGAAATCCTGCAGCCTCAGGACTATAACTATTGGTTTTGTTTACTCGTAGCTTGTCAGCACCATCAGTCAGCACGGTGTGTCTGAGAAAGAGGTCGGTATCCGGAACTATCCAAATCATACTTACCTGGCAGGGGAGACACCATGATCAAGTAGGTGGTTCACCCATTGCGAGGCTCGGCCATTGCACTCTCGGCCGTGCTGACCAGTGTGAATTCCCCAAATGTGGGAATCTCAACTGCATAATTTATGGTAGTGGGGGACTGCGTTCGCGCTCTCCCCTGATTCACTTGTCAAAAAAAGAAATGGAATTTCTAGTCAGTGATTAGAAACATGAAATGATTTTATCTCAATGCAGATTAACATGAAGCTTAATGATTAAGGCATAAAGATTTTGAATCTCTGTTTCACCTCTTATTATTTTAACCGCCGTTTAAAGAGAGATTTTGTGCAAAGGGAAGCGTTAGATCAGTATAAATGGTGAAGTTGGAAGGGATGTGGTGAAAGGTGCATAAAAAATAACACGGCTGTCATAAAATAGTGTAGTCATAATACTATTGTAGATTTGAATATTAGGGTCAAAGTAATTATTTGTTCCATTCATGTTCAATTTTTTTTAATTTTGTATTTTTTCTTGCTTTCATTCACTCCGAGATTGTGCAAACAGATAATTTACAGTACATGTCATTACGTAAAGTGAAGGGTCAAACAAACAGAAAGGAATACAGAACTTCAGGGTTTGTTGACAGTTGATATGACATGGTTGCCAAAGTACAGCTTTTGCTACAGAATTGTAGTAGGTCTTCATACAAAATGTTGTGTGCAGTCTTTACTTATTTCCTTCAATAAAACTTTGACGTTGGCGGCTCTCTTTACCCCGGAGAAAGCTGTGGACAGCTGGTCGCTCATAGTCTTGTCCTGAAGAATTATCTTTACCTGACTTCTGACTTTATTGCGTTTAGTGTTCTCACGTTTGAAATTAATTGTGATGAATTTCTATGATCGGGATAATTGTGATGGGAATAATTAGTAATATCCTCACACGATTTCCTACATATCCTAACTGCCACCAGGGGGAGCCTGCGCCTTTCCTGTCCCCGCGGCCGAAGGCTCGGCTTTCACAGTTAAATCAGTCGGATGTGTGGAAATACTATGGATTCCAACGCAGATGCAACTTCAGAAACTACCGGAGGAAGGTGTCTGCCCCGCGGTCCGACCGGGTCCAACACCTCCAGATTTGAACTGCCGTGTCCTTGACAAGCATTTAGCTCTGTTCACCGAACTCCAGGTAAAATTAACTGACGTTAGTGTAAGTTACCGTTACTTAGCGTGACGTACGTAAGAGTTGGTTACGTTATACAAACGCTGACGTCCGTTACGCCTCGATGCTTTACGTTGTGAACGCTAAGACGCTTTTGGTTACCAGTGAATTAAGCTAGTGTTATCTAGCTAACGTTAGCTATATAGCTGAATAGCTAATTCGTTTCACCTTACTCCACTGTCTCCGGCGAATTGTCTGCAGTTTACTACAAATTTCCCTTTAACGTTAACCGTTAAATTAATTTAAGGAATAAATAATAGTTGAAATCGATTAGAATTTATTTTATTTGACAGAAAATGTCGTTGCATGTAAATTTAAGCGAGCATGCTCACGATAGCATTAAGCAGATATAACTTATTAGCATAATCACTGTCAGTTTAGCATGTTAACATGCTAATATTTGCTAATCAGCGCTACAAAGTACAGCTGAGGCTGAAGGGAATGTTATTATTCTTGCAATTTGAAATTTAGACCTGATGATGGTGCTAGATAAAAAGTAAATGGATGACCAAAGTTATTACAAATGTGCCCTGTGGGAAACATGAATCAAAACTTAATGGAGCAATCCTTTTAGTAGCTGAGATATTTCAGTTTGCACCAAAGACGTTGACCAGCCAATTGACTGAACACTGCCATATATAGAGCCATGCTGCGAGCTCGACAGAATAATAAAAGAGGGGATCTGATCCTCAGAGATGAAAGATATTTCCAAAAAAGATCTACTAGCTCTGCTAAATGACAAAATCATATGATAATATAATATATATATCATAATCCATTTGCTGGTGCACAAGTGACAACAAAGAAAAAGGTGCAGTCCACTATTGTGCTCTAACAAATTAAATTACAACAAACAAATGACAACACAGTGAACATAATTGATGATGTCCACAAGTGGGATTTTGTGTTCCACAACAAGAATCAGCCATTAGGGCTGCACAATTAATCAAAATATAATCAATATCAAATAGGAAGAGCTGGAAAAAATCACAGGAACTGCAAATTTTTGATAAAGGTAAAATGTGTCGCAATTATGGCCTCAGATCTAATCAAGCAAATAGTTTTTGACCTATGCTCTTCTGTAGTATACACACTTATGCACCTTCTCCTGTTTAAACATGCTGTTAATTATTGCAAGAAAATAAAGACGGAGCAAGCTCGGTATTTTTTCCAGTAAAAGACCCATAAAGCCAAACCAAACAAAACAAATGGGGAAATGTCTGTTGTCATCGAGGAGGAGAGCTGATGAGTCACTAGCAAGTTTTTAACAGCTGATAATATCAGCCGTTTGACACCAGGAAGAAACAAGGTAAAAACAAAAATGGCTCTCCAAACCTTTATCATCATCTTTGTACTTTATATGGTTTGCTGTTGGCTCCTAGTGATGGCTGTCACTACTACTGCACTTTTTTCTTCTTTTTTTTATCCCTACAATGAACATTTAATCACCTTCTGCTTGAAAAGTACATTACTTGCATAAACCTCACAAGAAAAGTGGTTGCATATTTTTATTGTATATATGATATATATATTATTTATATATCGTCTTATGCAATACAAATAGTTGTGAGGTTGAACTATTTTAAACAGTAAGCACATTTCTGACTGTGATGTAACCCCTCAGCAAAGTTTGAGGACTTTATCAGTCCGCTAAGATTTACTTAGTGGAAAATCTTTGGCCTTTCATCAGGTTAAGAGCAGTTTGCGCGACCAAATCAAACATCCCCCGCTGGGTAAAGGGCGATATTGCAGAACTCAATTTACTGTAACAATGACATCTTAAATAGACAGAGGAGACTACAGTGCTCTAATCATGACTTTGTCACCGTGGAAGAACCGAGCAGAACAAACTACCAGGAGCAGCATGTCTGACAATGAGATACTGTATAAAATACAATATGAACACCATCGCACAAAACTATTGTATTTTATTTGTGATTTTGTCAGTTGCACAATCCTGGTCCCACAGAACCTTTGTTAGTACATAATTCGAAACAATGCCACAAACAACCGCTTTTATATCCTGTATAAGCTGATTTCCGATGTTAGCATCTAAATGGCCTTGAAGACATAAATCTCAACCATTAAATACAAATACTTCACTCAGGTCAGTGTCACAGATAACTCTTCTCCACTAAAGTCGGCATTTAAAATGGGTTTGTTTGGAGCTAGTTAATGCGTCAACTTAAATTTGACACAGGTGTGTGAGGAGGACGTGTCTGTTTGACTCTTACCTGACGCTTT
>NW_019525428.1:104457-105620 GCF_002814215.2 Seriola lalandi dorsalis | reverse complement strand
TACATTACTTGCATAAACCTCACATGAAAAGTGGTTGCATATTTTTATTATATATATAATTATTTATATATCGTCTTATGCGAATACAAATGGTTGTGAGGTTGAACTATTTTAAACAGTAAGCACATTTCTGACTGTGATGTAACCCCTCAGCAAAGTTTGAGAACTTTATCAGTCCGCTAAGGTTTACTTAGTGGAAAATCTTTGGCCTTTCATCAGGTTAAGAGCAGTTTGCGCGACCAAATCAAACATCCACGCTGGGTAAAGGGCGATGTTGCAGAACTCAAGTTACTGTAACAATGACATCTTAAATTGACAGAGGAGACTACAGTGCTCTAATCATGGCTTTGTCACCGTGGAAGAACCGAGCAGAACAAACTACCAGGAGCAGCATGTCTGACAATGAGATACTGTATAAAATACAATATGAACACCATCGCACAAAACTATTGTATTTTATTCTTGATTTTGTCAGTTGCTCAATCCTGGTCCCACAGAACCTTTGTTTATTTTTTATACCTGCAATGACAAACAAACTTTCTGAACTTTGAATACTGCGTGATTAAACTGTTACAAAAAAATATTTAATTTCCATCCTGATACACAATATTAAACAACGTGAAGTCTATAAATGATTTACTTACGAGATTTACTTACTGGAAATTGTGTGTATGTGTGCGTTTGTGTGTGTGTGTGTGGAGGGTGTCTGTGTGAGGGGGTGGGTTCCTGTAGCAGGGGCTATTTAACGTGTGCTGACTGAGGATTGCCCGAGTCAGTCATGGGTCACCCTGGGAGTCAGATGTGGACATGGACACTGTGTGTCTTCTTGAGCTGGATGTCTGTGGGTCAAGTGTTGGCCGGACCGTAAGTTTACCTTGTATAATAATAATAATAATAATTGTATGAAAATAATAATGATAATATTGTTTGTGTGTGTGTGTGTGTGTTTAAACTAGTTTAAATATTAGATCAAGTTTTGCTGAATAATCTGCAGTACAGACCCAGCGAGGTATCCACTGTGTGTGTGTCTTTCTGTGTCTATAGACAGTACATGGTGGCTGTTCCTGCGGTTCTTGAAGCTGGAGCTGAAACCACATTCTGTGCGAGTCTCCTGCAGCCCAACGAGACTCTGGTCATGACCGTCACTCTGATCTCCCAAGAGA
>NW_019525428.1:103173-104407 GCF_002814215.2 Seriola lalandi dorsalis | reverse complement strand
ATTATAGTTTTCATTAAAGTGGGAGTTGTTGCAGGACGGTTGTATTAGATTGCATTAGTTTCAAGTCGATGTTCCCAATAAACCGTCAATTGAGTGTAAATCATACCACATGATGAATGAGTTGCTGGGTTTTGAGGAGAAAGGCCGTGTTGTGTAGTTACCCCCCCTCTCCACTAGAGACCGCTGGAAGAGCGCTGTTTGTTGTTGTAAGCATCAAATTCTAAAAACACTGTTTTCCCTACACACCAAAGTCAGTTACACATTATTAAGTTGAATTGAAAACACGTTCCTACACATATATGCAGATATATGCATAACATCTTTTCTAACGTGGCTGTAAAATGAGTTTTGTTCCATACGTCATTCCTACTTCCTATTGGACGAAGGCGCACCACGTGTCCAGGAAGACGAACGAAGGTGCATTTAAAAAGCTAGTTTATTATAAATACCGCAACAAAACAGCACCAGTGGTAAATGGGCTTCAATGTACTTTGTTCCCGTTTCATATTGTGACCCAAAATTTGTAACTCAGGATTTAACCCATGAGTGAGACTGACGTTGCGGAGAATCAGGTCGTTGCCTCCAACGTATTGGTGTTATCGCTTCTCGGCCTTTTGGCTAAGATCAAGTGTAGTATCTGTTCTTATCAGTTTAATATCTGATACGTCCCCTACCCGGGGACCATATATTAAATTGATTTTTGGAACAGGGAGATGGAATAGGGGCTTGCTCCGTCCACTCCACGCATCGACCTGGTATTGCAGTATCTCCAGGAACGGTGCACCCCCTCTAAAATGTATAATATTAATAATATTACGAAGTTAAATAAATTAAAGTTTTAAGACTGCATCAGAAGCAGCGGTCGAACGATCTCCTTTAATTGTGCTTTGAAATGCGTCAGACTGAACAGACGTACATGTGATTGTTAGATGGGTCAAACTGCTGAGTGAGACGAAGAGGAAAACAAATAAGCTGCGTTCACTGTCCCGTCCACATTTGATAAAATCTCTCTTTTCTTGCTAGTTCCTCAAACCGTCCATGTTTGATGGTGTTTTTAGCTTCATTGCACTGTACTTTTGAAATGAACCGTAATTTCACTTTGATTATTACTGTAGCTCATTCTCCAGACGTGAATATCCACTCTGCATCATTTCTGCTGCTGCTGTTTCCCGACCCTGCTTTCCAGATCAGAAGAAAGCCATTCATTGTGCAAACTTTATTTTCTGTTGAAATC
>NW_019525428.1:101876-103153 GCF_002814215.2 Seriola lalandi dorsalis | reverse complement strand
ATGTTCTTTAACAAAGCTCTCTTCTTTCTTTCTCTCTTTCTTTTGCAGTACAATATAATTGAAATCGAGGTAAGACGAATACTATTCACTCTTCAGACTGAGAGTTAAGTTTGATACATATACAAACACCTTGAAACAACATGGGACGCTTTTTATTCAGCATGTAAACCTAGAAACATCAAGTGCTTTATAAGCTGAGTGTATTTCAAAGCTCAAGCTCATGTGGGTATTATTTCAACATTAACAAATTATTTTGGTACCTACCTTATTTTTGGCTTTGCTGTGGCAGGAGCATCAAACATCACTGAAGCTTGAAAAACATCTGTTGTGTATAATGACAATGGAAAAATTTATTCTTGGAAAGAAAAAACTTTAACTTGAAGGCCGTGTATTTACAAGCTGCATTTATTTTAGATAGATTTGTCCCTTTTCTTAAATTAAGTTAATGTAGTTTGACTAAAAAATTTTAACTTAAGGTCCACTTACTATTTTTCTGGAGCTGTTGACAGCCTCCTTTTTAAACTATATTAAATGACACTTTTTTAAACAAATATACCGTTGGATCCAAAAGTCTGAGACCATGGTTTTCACTGTATTTCACACACGTTTCCTCTTTGTGTCGTAAACACGTGTTCCTTCTGGTTTATTTCGTCCAACAGGATGCTAACAGTAACCGGATCGGACAGTGGCTGAATGAAACATCCGATGCTAAAATATTGCAGCTGTCTTACTCCCTGAACTCTGAGGCCAGTGAAGGATTCTACCAGGTTGTAGATGTGTATAAGAGACAGGGATCGGACAGTGGCTGAATGAAACATCCGATGCTAAAATATTGCAGCTGTCTTACTCCCTGAACTCTGAGGCCAGTGAAGGATTCTACCAGGTTGTAGATGTGTATAAGAGACAGGGATCGGACAGTGGCTGAATGAAACATCCGATGCTAAAATATTGCAGCTGTCTTACTCCCTGAACTCTGAGGCCAGTGAAGGATTCTACCAGGTTGTAGATGTGTATAAGAGACAGGTGGTTCACCCATTGCGAGGCTCGGCCATTGCACTCTCGGCCGTGCTGACCAGTGTGAATTCCCCAAATGTGGGAATCTCAACTGCATAATTTATGATAGTGGGGGACTGCGTTCGCGCTCTCCCCTGATTCACTTGTCAAAAAAAGAAATGGAATTTCTAGTCAGTGATTAGAAACATGAAATGATTTTATCTCAATGCAGATTAACATGAAGCTTAATGATTAAGGCATAAAGATTTTGAATCTCTGTTTCA
>NW_019525428.1:97701-99859 GCF_002814215.2 Seriola lalandi dorsalis | reverse complement strand
GCACTCTGAAACAGATGCAGTGTGGCGAGTTCCTCCTTTTGAACAACACACGTGTGTTTATTTATTTTCATCTAATCAGGTATACATATGGACAGCCTGTGCCAGGCAGTGTTGAAGTTGAGGTGTGCCGACCTCTTCAACGCTATACTATGTCTTTATCTGTTATCACCCCTGACCATCCAGAGGGAATCCCTTTGGTGGAGGTCCCATGCTTCAAGGAGACGAAGCAGGTACAGTCGCTGTATTGAGTCATATGGAGTTAGACCGTCTGCCCACACAGACCGTGTGTATCCTAAAAAATCCCAAAAACACAGTAAAAGCAAAATGAAACCAGGGTGTTCAGCTCGATTGCTATGGCGTAACTAAATAGTTGCTAGGTGGTCGCTGGGGCAAGTGTGTGACATGTCACTCTAACAGGAATACAGTTTACAAGAAGATGACAAGGTCTGAACAGTGCTTGACAGTTTGAACTGCAAATACTGAGAAAGTAACTAACTGAGGTTTGAAAAACGTGACTGAATGTAAGAAAGTGTCGTAACCATTTTAAAATTTGAATTACATCACTAACTTAATCTGTTATGTGTATTTTTTGTGTTTTTATTTAATCATATTTTATTGTACCTTTTAGACGGACAAGACAGGCTGTGCTGCTTTTACCATCCCGATGTCGACCTTCACAAAGATGGACAAGAAAGCGGTGCAAGATCACCTGCGGTTCAGAGTCAAAATGGAAGAGGAAGGAACAGGCAAGTCTTATTGTATTTTATTTATCATTTTTTTTAAAAAGAAGAAGTTTTTGTGTTGGAAAAACACAGTGCATCATGTATCTAAACAATATGGCGCACACATTGTTGTAACATGGAGACTTCTTGTGTAGGTATTTCACGCCCACAAGAGACGAGGATACAGATTTCTCATGTTATTGGGAAGCTGTCCTTTATTCACACACCCAAGATTTATAACAAAGGAGAAAATGTGGCGGGACAAGTAAGTGTAACATGTGGTTGTCACTTCTTTAGTATGTCCACAGAAGCCATGTGCATTTTCAGAGATATAACTTTTTGTGCTTTTCAACAGGTCAAAGCAGTTCACTTCAATAATACACCCATTCCTGACATGAAGCTCTACGTGTTTAAGGGTGAAAGGTGGTCAGCAAGTCGGCTACATAATCTCACCACTGACAGCAATGGCTTCGCCAGTTTCTCACTTAACACAGAAACCTTTGGAGGCGACATCCAGCTCCACGTAAGTCGGAAGCCAAAATCGAATGAGCTTTCATGAAGATGACATCGCAGCACAAAAGATGAAATGAAATGCTTTCTGAATATGCCACAACTGACCAAGGTTCCACCATAGTAGCTAGTGGTCATACTCTATATCTCAACATTTACCTTGCTTGTAAAAACTGGTCATACTTTCCAAAGTTTTCTTCTGTCTCAACCACCATGAGCTTATTTATAATGTTTCCTTTCTACAACCTAGGTTAGCAATAAACCAGAACTGGGCTACTCCGGTTATAGAACTCCATACTATGAGGATGGACATCATACAGTGTCCTTGGCCCAGGCTTCTACTCCTGATACTAAAACAGTCAGCACCCTGGAGGTGAAGAAGAAGAATGAACCACTTCCCTGTGACAAAGAAGAGGACATCTCCATCCGGTACACAGTGGTGGGAGAGAAACAGGGCTCTGTGCATGTGATGTACCTGGTGAGTGATGGGTGAACTGTCCCTCAGGTTGTCTCCAGTTGGGTTTTTTTACAGAGACATGGACACAAAAAAGATATTTTAAAATGACATTCATATTAAATATTGACATTTTACTTACACTTGGACCAAAACAAATGCTTCATCAGCCACACATCCCTCCTCCCCTCCCTTAGTGTTGTCAACAAGGTGTTACGAAACCCATTGAAAGCAGCAAGTTAGCTAACGTTACCATGGCTACTGTAGCTGTCACTAATGAAAACAGACATGTAACATTATGAAACCATTAAGTTACTTACACATGCACATCGAGCTGGAGTCCTGTAACAACTCAATGGGTCCTCCATCAAAAAAGAATTAACTGGCACTAATTTATAACGTATTACTTGCTTTGATATTTAGTAAGTTGATTATTTTCGGCTCGTTTCTGGTGCAGTGCTTCGTTCACTGA
>NW_019525428.1:96948-97651 GCF_002814215.2 Seriola lalandi dorsalis | reverse complement strand
AGGATATCATATAAAAGATTATTATATATTTTCATTATTATTCTTATTACATCCTTTATTATATTCAGTTTACATCATTATGTTCCACTATACTGTATACTTTACTATACAGATACATATGATTACCTCTCATATCAACATTGAAGCAAGCACACACACATTACATTCATACCATACAGATCATATTCTTATCATTCTTACATCTATATAACATTAGTTATTTGACAGCATAGTCACACATTATCGTAATCAGAGACAAAATATCCTAATATCTGTTCAAAGATGGTCTTTGATGTAAGCGCTTGGCTACAGAAGTTGTCCTAATTATTTCTGAATACCAAATTAATAATAACTTTGTTTATATAGCACATAGAAAGCAGGACAGAAATAAGGTAGAGTTACAGAGGGAGGACAAACAATACGCTTCAATATAAATAAGGACAATTAGAGGGAGCAGATGCCGTGTAGAAACACAAACGCATGCAAAAACACAGTAAAAGCAAAATGAAACCAGGGTGTTCAACTTGATTGCTATGGCGTAACTAAATAGTTGCTAGGTGGTCGCTGGGGCAAGTGTGTGACATGTCACTCTAACAGGAATACAGTTTACAAGAAGATGACAAGGTCTGAACAGTGCTTGACAGTTTGAACTGCAAATACTGAGAAAGTAACTAACTGAAAAATGTGACTGAATGTAAGAAAG
>NW_019525428.1:95160-96898 GCF_002814215.2 Seriola lalandi dorsalis | reverse complement strand
GCACTCTGAAACAGATGCAGTGTGGCGAGTTCCTCCTTTTGAACAACACACGTGTGTTTATTTATTTTCATCTAATCAGGTATACATATGGACAGCCTGTGCCAGGCAGTGTTGAAGTTGAGGTGTGCCGACCTCTTCAACGCTATACTATGTCTTTATCTGTTATCACCCCTGACCATCCAGAGGGAATCCCTTTGGTGGAGGTCCCATGCTTCAAGGAGACAAAGCAGGTACAGTCGCTGTATTGACTCATATGGAGTTAGACCGTCTGCCCACACAGACCGTGTGTATCCTGTACATATCACACACTGTGCACATTTAACACCACATTAGAAAAGATACTGAATGTTCTCATATCTTGTCATCACAGTCTACAAATTGAGGAGCATAAAACCATGATAGTAATTAAACTCAAGCTTACTGGCTTTTTTTTTTTTCCCCAAGCTTTCAACCATATCTCACAGTCTTCACCAGCAGAGGGAGTTTGTTCAGTTAAAGCAGGAAATTTTATACTATAATAATGACTATTATGTAATATAATGATATATTTTTAATTATTATATTATGTAAAATATCACTGCACTAATTTCATATTATTTGACACTATTTCATATAATTATCATATTTTTTGTTGTAAGATATATCACTATTACACTGACAGGATATCATATAAAAGATTATTATATATTTTCATTATTATTCTTATTACATCCTTTATTATATTCAGTTTACATCATTATGTTCCACTATACTGTATACTTTACTATACAGATACATATGATTACCTCTCATATCAACATTGAAGCAAGCACACACACATTACATTCATACCATACAGATCATATTCTTATCATTCTTACATCTATATAACATTAGTTATTTGACAGCATAGTCACACATTATCGTAATCAGAGACAAAATATCCTAATATCTGTTCAAAGATGGTCTTTGATGTAAGCGCTTGGCTACAGAAGTTGTCCTAATTATTTCTGAATACCAAATTAATAATAACTTTGTTTATATAGCACATAGAAAGCAGGACAGAAATAAGGTAGAGTTACAGAGGGAGGACAAACAATACGCTTCAATATAAATAAGGACAATTAGAGGGAGCAGATGCCGTGTAGAAACACAAACGCATGCAAAAACACAGTAAAAGCAAAATGAAACCAGGGTGTTCAACTTGATTGCTATGGCGTAACTAAATAGTTGCTAGTGCACAGTGCTTGACAGTTTGAACTGCAAATACTGAGAAAGTAACTAACTGAAAAATGTGACTGAATGTAAGAAAGTGTCGTAACCAGTTTAAAGTTTGAATTACATCACTAACTTAATCTGTTATGTGTATTTTTTGTGTTTTTATTTAATCTTATTTTATTGTACCTTTTAGACGGACAAGACAGGCTGTGCTGCTTTTACCATCCCGATGTCGACCTTCACAAAGATGGACAAGAAAGCGGTGCAAGATCACCTGCGGTTCAGAGTCAAAATGGAAGAGGAAGGAACAGGCAAGTCTTATTGTGTTTTATTTATCATTTTTTTTTAAAAAGAAGAAGTTTTTGTGTTGGAAAAACACAGTGCATCATGTATCTAAACAATATGGCGCACACATTGTTGTAACATGGAGACTTCTTGTGTAGGTATTTCACGCCCACAAGAGACGAGGATACAGATTTCTCATGTTATTGGGAAGCTGTCCTTTATTCACACACCCAAGATTTATAACAAAGGAGAAAAT
>NW_019525428.1:94795-95110 GCF_002814215.2 Seriola lalandi dorsalis | reverse complement strand
CCAGTTTCTCACTTAACACAGAAACCTTTGGAGGCGACATCCAGCTCCACGTAAGTCGGAAGCCAAAATCGAAAAAGCTTTCATGAAGATGACATCACAGCACAAAAGATGAAATGAAATGCTTTCTGAATATGCCACAACTGACCAAGGTTCCACCATAGTAGCTAGTGGTCATACTCTATATCTCAACATTTACCTTGCTTGTAAAAACTGGTCCTACTTTCCAAAGTTTTCTTCTGTCTCAACCACCATGAGCTTATTTATAATGTTTCCTTTCTACAACCTAGGTTAGCAATAAACCAGAACTGGGCTACT
>NW_019525428.1:93866-94745 GCF_002814215.2 Seriola lalandi dorsalis | reverse complement strand
ATCAGAACACCACACAGTGTTGTGATCTGATGTTGAATGGGAATCAGGTTTTACTTTTACATCACTTTTGTGTCATTTCCTCTCAAATTCTCCAGGTCTTATCCAGAGGAGCCATTGTCACGCAAGGATTTAAACAGGTTGAAGTTCAAGATCAGTCAGGTGGGTAAAGACTGGCTTTAATCCTGAGTCTGGAGAAATGAGGCATGGACAGATAACATTTAAACCGCAGTTTTATTGATGTATGGAGGCATGTGAATGAAACAAACTGTTGGTTTGTTGTTTCAGTGAATGAGGGCGAGGTGTCCTTTAAGTTCACCGTGAGTCCAGACTCAGCACCAGACATCCAGGTGCTGGCTTACACCATCCTGCCCAGTGAGACGGTGATCGCCCACAGTGCTGACTTCTCCACAGAGAAATGCTTCGGTCACAAGGTCAGTGTAAGAAGAAGACGACGTGGCAACAACACGTGCACCTGTCGGACGTAGGTGTAGAATCAAAGTGTATATTAATGGTTAGTACAGAACATCAGTGTAACCACATGTCAGCCGTCTGGGACATTTTTTTGGCATTTGTCAAAAATATAAAGAAGTTGGATTAAAATAAAGATTATAGGCTCTCAGTTTACACCACTAAAGTCCAGGTGGGGCGATGTATGTTTTCTGTGTGTGTCAGGTGTCGCTGGAGTTTTCTCCGTCCTCAGCCGTCCCAGGAGAGGAGACCACCATGCAGGTGACGTCCCAGCCGGACTCTCTTTGTGGCGTGAGCGCTGTCGACCAGAGCGTCCTCATCAAGGAGCCGGGGAAGATTCTGAATGCAGACAAGGTAACTGCTGCAATCAACCACAAATAGATGCATGCATGCAACTGTTAACACGAGAAA
>NW_019525428.1:89531-93816 GCF_002814215.2 Seriola lalandi dorsalis | reverse complement strand
CGGTTATAGAACTCCATACTATGAGGATGGACATCATACAGTGTCCTTGGCCCAGGCTTCTACTCCTGATACTAAAACAGTCAGCACCCTGGAGGTGAAGAAGAAGGATGAACCACTTCCCTGTGACAAAGAAGAGGACATCTCCATCCGGTACACAGTGGTGGGAGAGAAACAGGGCTCTGTGCATGTGATGTACCTGGTGAGTGATGGGTGAACTGTCCCTCAGGTTGTCTCTAGTTGGGTTTTTTACAGAGACATGGACACAAAAAAGATATTTTAAAATGACATTCATATCAATTTTACTTACACTTGGACCAAAACAAATGCTTCATCAGCCACACATCCCTCCTCCCCTCCCTTAGTGTTGTCAACAAGGTGTTACGAAACCCATTGAAAGCAGCAAGTTAGCTAACGTTACCATGGCTACTGTAGCTGTCACTAATGAAAACAGACATGTAACATTATGAAACCATTAAGTTACTTACACATGCACATCGAGCTGGAGTCCTGTAACAACTCAATGGGTCCTCCATCAAAAAAGAATTAACTGGCACTAATTTATAACGTATTACTTGCTTTGATATTTAGTAAGTTGATTATTTTCGGCTCGTTTCTGGTGCAGTGCTTCGTTCACTGAATCATAACATTTTACTGCTGCAATTAATGACTCAGGGTTTTAACTCTTGGTTTTCAAGAGGTTGGTAACCAGCTTTATCAGACCAGTTATTCAGGATCAGTTATCTTCAGTAAACTCAGATATCTCAAAGTGACGTTAAACAGACCCCAGATCTGTTTTTAGAGCAGCTGTATTTTAGCTGAAACCGTATCTTTATCTCCTACTCACTGAATCGTACGGAAAACCTTTTGACATTTACATATTCCACAACAAACAACGTGACAAAGACTCACATCAGAACACCACACAGTGTTGTGATCTGATGTTGAATGGGAATCAGGTTTTACTTTTACATCACTTTTGTGTTATTTCCTCTCAAATTCTCCAGGTCTTATCCAGAGGAGCCATTGTCACGCAAGGATTTAAACAGGTTGAAGTTCAAGATCAGTCAGGTGGGTAAAGACTGGCTTTAATCCTGAGTCTGGAGAAATGAGGCATGGACAGATAACATTTAAACCGCAGTTTTATCGATGTATGGAGGCACGTGAATGAAACAAACTGTTGGTTTGTTGTTTCAGTTAATGAGGGCGAGGTGTCCTTTAAGTTCACCGTGAGTCCAGACTCAGCACCAGACATCCAGGTGCTGGCTTACACCATCCTGCCCAGTGAGACGGTGATCGCCCACAGTGCTGACTTCTCCACAGAGAAATGCTTCGGTCACAAGGTCAGTGTAAGAAGAAGACGACGTGGCGACAACACGTGCACCTGTTGGACGTAGGTGTAGAATCAAAGTGTATATTAATGGTTTGTACAGAACATCAGTGTAACCACATGTCAGCCGTCTACATGAGGCATATGTTTTAGTAGAAATGATCAGTCAAATTAAAGTCACTAATGGTTGTCGTTAGAGTGACTTCACCCATCAACTCAATCATACGACCTTATGCTCCAGTTCTGGTCTGTGGTTCCCTGATGGTGAAGCTGGAGCGTCCCTCTCCACTCTTCTGAGAGCACCCCAACATGCTAACTAGCACTTACTATGCTCTTTCTGTGGACTTCTTCACCTGGTTAAATAGATGTAGTACTGTGTACTTACACAAGGTCTCCTACTGCGCTGAAGCTTTAGTGATGTCCCTCAGTTGTAGTTGCTAAATGAGTAAATGTAAATATCACACTAGCTGTAATTGAATTACTTTTACCTGAACTGGATGATGTTCCACAGGTGTACTGGTGTGGAAGCATCACCCTTAGCACAACGGGCAACAAGGAGGGACAATAACTAACCCCTCAAGACTGCAGTGAGGTCAATGCAGGGTTTCACCCCACAGGTTTATGTGGGTCCACATGATTTTTAAGTTTTGTCATCTGCCCAACTCTGAAAGTTTGGACGTCTGTGTCTGTTACAAGTGCAGCGTCTCCACATGCAATAGAAAGGTAAACTGGACGCTTGTTTCACACATTGTACTGTATGTAATTCCTGAATTCCCATTGGAGAATCTGTCCTGAAGCTTGAAGCTTGATCAACATCAGCCACTATCAGGAATTTACCACCGGCTGAGTAAAAATCCATCTGGGACATTTTTTTGGCATTTGTCAAAAATATAAAGAAGTTGGATTAAAATAAAGATTATAGGCTCTCAGCTTACACCACTAAAGTCCAGGTGGGGCGATGTATGTTTTCTGTGTGTGTCAGGTGTCGCTGGAGTTTTCTCCGTCCTCAGCCGTCCCAGGAGAGGAGACCACCATGCAGGTGACGTCCCAGCCAGACTCTCTTTGTGGCGTGAGCGCTGTCGACCAGAGCGTCCTCATCAAGGAGCCGGGGAAGACTCTGAATGCAGACAAGGTAACTGCTGCAATCAACCACAAATAGATGCATGCATGCAACTGTTAACACGAGAAACATTTGGCAGGTTAAAGCTTTGAACCCTGTTTTTCTTTACAGATATTTGGCTTGTTGCCTGTCAGCAAATCAACGCATATTCCATATGAGGTGCAGGATCCTGTCGAGTGCATGCTTGTGAGACCAAAAAGATACGTTTTGCCATATCCGTCTGAGAGAGATGATGCTTACACAGTTTTCGAGGTACGTCTCACACAACGATTTAGCTACGATATGAAGAATATTATTTGTTGTACAACTTTCCAACTTCTCTGCTTGTATGTTGTTGGATTAACAAGAATATAGGAATGAAGATGGCAACAAACTTGTTTATCCGGACACCTTCATGCCTCAAGTACAGAGGACGGGAATACCACCACGGCCACCACGGCCCCCACTATGGTACTTTTTTTGTTTTCTGAATTACTAGCAATAAAACAGTTCACAGTGTCAATGCTGTCCTCCACCTCTGGTAGAATATTTCCTATTTTATTTTCAGGTATTGGTTACAGATTTAACAGTGTTCCCGTGGTGGCCAGAATGGATGTAGCACTAGGATCAGCTGGTAGTGCAGGGGGAGACTATCCTGAGCCTCCACCATTACAGACAGTCCGCACTTTCTTCCCTGAGACCTGGATATGGGACCTGGTGGAAGTTGGGTGAGCTTCTATTGCCAAATGAGAGGATATTAGTGTATTTGAGTGCATCTTTGGGCCCAGAGAGCATGTGCACTAGAGTCCCTCTCTCTGGCTTCTTGCTGTTTCCCTGCACACATGAATGGCATGGAAGTAATTTACTAAAACTGCTCTTCAAGACTTTTATATTAAACTATATTTTTATTTAACCTTATGGCTCAAATCGCGATAACATGACGTCAGTTTGCGTATTGTTCAGCATTATACTCTTTATTTAGGATATTGCATGAATTTCTTCAGCAACATGGAACTTTGATTAACTGCATTTTTTTTTGTTTAATCTCAATATCACAGCATAACGCAATAATTTCATATTTACACTTTATTATTTTATGTCAGTAACTAAACTATAGTTACGAGTGTAATTAATCCAACACATTATCATCTACTAGAATTTTTTTCTTTGACTAATCTGGTCTATGTAAAACAAGTTTTTCTAAATCACAGTATGTGTCTCTGTATCTGTTGATCCAGAGAGACTGGAACAAAGGATGTGTCCCTCACCGTCCCAGACACCATCACCACCTGGGAGACGGAGGCTTTCTGTTTGTCCCCTCAGGGTTTTGGCTTGGCTCCCCGTAAAGAAATCACTGTCTTCCAGCCTTTCTTCCTCGAGCTCACCCTGCCCTACTCCATCATCCGGGGGGAGCACTTTGAACTGAAGGCAACCATCTTCAACTACCTGTCCACTTGCATCATGGTAATGAGTGTTTACACATGAGCTAAATGCTAATGTCAGCATGCTAACATGCTAACATCCCAATGACGATGTTACCATGCTGGTGTAATGTTCCTTATGTAGATCGAAGCATGTTAGCATGTAAACATTTGCTAATTTGCATCTGGATTGGATGTGATTTTTTTTATTATTTATTTACTTTTTTGACCAATTGAAATTTTGACCTGATGATGACGCCACATGAAAAGTCAGAGGAAATCCAGCAAAGTTGCTGCACTTCATCCTGTGGTGGACATGAATTTAATTAATTAATGCAGTTTATGGGTTTACAATCACTGAAATAATAATCTGTGATTAAATACGACTTCACTGGTTGTCTGTGGGAAGCCCCTGTGCAGATCCAACACAAAATATGC
>NW_019525428.1:85823-89481 GCF_002814215.2 Seriola lalandi dorsalis | reverse complement strand
AAGAGGACCACATCATCCGCAAAAAGCAGAGACGAGATCCTCCCGCCACCGAACCCAAACCCGTCCACCACCCGGCTGCGCCTAGAAATTCTGTCCATAAAAGTTATGAACAGAACCGGTGACAAAGGGCAGCCCTGGCGGAGTCCAACCCTCACCGGGAACAGGTCCGACCTCCTGCCGGCTACGCGAACCAGACTCACACTCCTTTGGTACAGGGACTTAATGGCCGCTAACAAGGGGCCATCTACCCCATACTCCCGGAGCGCCCCCCACAGGGAGCCCCTGGGAACACGGTCGTAAGCTTTCTCCAAATCCACAAAACACATGTGGACTGGATTGGCAAACTCCCATGCTCCCTCTAGCACCCTAGCGAGGGTAAAGAGCTGGTCCATAGTTCCACGCCCAGGACGAAAACCACATTGCTCCTCCTCGATCTGAGGTTCAACTATCGACCGGACCCTCTTTTCCAGTACCCTGGCATAGACCTTACCAGGGAGGCTGAGGAGTGTAATTCCCCGGTAGTTGGAACACACCCTCTGGTCACCCTTCTTAAAGATGGGTACCACCACCCCGGTTTGCCACTCCAGAGGCACTGCCCCCGATGTCCACGCAATGTTGCAGAGGCGTGTCAACCAAGACAGTCCTACAACATCCAGAGCCTTGAGATACCCAGGGCGGATCTCATCCACCCCCGGGGCTCTGCCACCGCGCAGTTGTTTCACTACCTCGGCGACTTCCGCCCCGGAGATAAGACCATCCATCCCCAGGTCTCTTGGCTCTGTTTCCTCCACGGAATACGTGTTGGTGGGATTGAGGAGCTCCTCAAAGTATTCCTTCCACCGTCCAACTATATCCTCAGTAGACATCAGCAGTTCCCCACCCCCACTGTAAACAGTGTGAGCGAGTTGCCGCCTTCCTCCCCTGAGGCGCCAGACGGTTTGCCAGAACCTTTTTGTAGCCGAACGATAGTCTTCCTCAATTGTCTCACCGAACTCCTCCCACGCCCGAGTTTTTGCCTCAGCAACTGCCTCGGCTGCACTCCGCTTGGCCCGCCGGTACCAGTCAGCTGATTCCGGAGACCCACAGGCCAACCACGCCCTGTAGGCCTCTTTCTTCAGCCTGACGGCTTCCCCCAACCCTGGTGTCCACCAGCGGGTACGGGGGTTACCGCCACGACTGGCCCCAGCTACCTTGCGGCCGCAGCTTGCAACAGCCGCCTCAACAATAGCAGAGCGGAACAAGGCCCACTCGGACTCAATGTCCCCCACCGCCCCTTGGGACGCGATCGAAGCTCTGCCGGAGGTGTGCGTTGAAAATCATCTTGACAGGTTCTTCCGCCAGGCATTCCCAGCAGACCCTCACAACCCGTTTGGGCCTGCCAGGTCTGCGCGGCGTCTTCCCCCGCCATCTGATCCAACTCATCACCAGGTGGTGGTCGGTTGACAACTCTGCTCCTCTCTTCACCCGAGTGTCCAAAACATACGGCCGCAGGTCTGATGATACGACTACAAAGTCGATCATTGACCGGCAACCTAGGGTGTCCTGGTGCCACGTGCACCTGTGGACATCCTTATGTTTGAACATGGTGTTAGTTATGGCCAAACTGTGTCTAGCACAGAAGTCCAATAACTGAACGCCGCTCGGGTTCAGATCGGGCAGGCCGTTCCTCCCCACCACACCCTTCCAGGTCACGCTGTCATTGTCCACGTGAGCGTTGAAATGTCTCCCAGTAGGACAATGGAGTCCCCTTTCGGGGCACTTTCCAGCACCCGTCCCAAGGACTCCAAAAAAGGCGGGTAGTCTGAACTGCTGTTCGGTGCATAGGCACCGACAACAGTCAGAACCCAACCCCCGACCCGAAGACACAGGGACGCAACCCTTTCGTCCACCGGGGTAAACTCCAACATACAGGCAGAGAGCCTGGGGGACACCAAAAAGCCCACCCTGGCCCTCCGCCTCTCACCCGGAGCAACTCCAGCAAAGAGGAGAGACCAGCCCCTCTCAAGAACTTGGGTTCCGGAGCCGACGCTATGTGTCGAGGTGAGGCTGACTATATCTAGCCGGTATTGTTCAACCTCTTCCACAAGCTCCTGCTCCTTCCCCGCCAGAGAGGTGACGTTCCATGTTCCAAAAAAACAGTTTCCGTAACCGAGGATTGGACAGCCAAGGCCCCCGCCTTGGTCTGCTGCCCAATCCACACTGCACCGGATCCCGCTGACTCTTCCTGCAGGTGGTGAGCCCACTGGGAGACGAACACATGTAGCCGGTTCGGGCTGGGCCCGGCCAGGCCCCATGGGCCAAGGCCCGGCCACCAGGCGCTCGTCCACGGGCCCCAACCCCAGGCCTGGCTCCAGGGCGGGGCCCCGGTGTCCCTCCGGGCCGGGTACTCGGGTTCTTGATATTACTCATCATTAGGATCTTCTGAACCATTCTTTGTCTGGCCCTTCACCTAGAACCAATCTGCCTTGGGAGACCCTACCAGGGGCAAAATGGCCCCGACAACATAGCTCCTAGGGTCATTAGGGCTCTCAAACTCCTCCACCACGGTAAGGTGACGGTTCAAGGAGGAGTTATTTATTTTATTATTTATTTACTTTTTTGACCAATTGAAATTTTGACCTGATGATGACGCCACATGAAAAGTCAGAGGAAATTCAGTAAAGTTGCTGCACTTCATCCTGTGGTGGACATGAATTTAATTAATTAATGCAGTTTATGGGTTTACAATCACTGAAATGATAATCTGTGATTAAATACGACTTCACTGGTTGTCTGTGGGAAGCCCCTGTGCAGATCCAACACAAAATATGCAACATGCTGTTACACTATCCTGTCTTTAAGTGTCACATGGTCGTATTGTGATCACAGTTTTTCTTCTTAAGAAAACACTGAATGTCTTTAACTCGGATGATACGCAGCACAAAGTAAAGATCAGAAATATCTCCACAAAACATGGACTATGGATATAGGATTAAGTAAAGTTATGGATGTACCACACTGTAAATGTGTGGGTTATGAGTTGAACTAAACAAGGGTCTGATTTTTCTTATTGAAACAATTTCACTTCAGGATGGAATCAGTATGTTTCACAGTAACTTTTAAAACATTGTTGAAACTCTTTGAAATCCTTGTTTTCTTAACTTGGTCAGTTTTCAAACAGCCTGATGATTCGATATCTGTTTATTTGAGAGAGAAAAAGGTAATAAGATGCACTTTGGCATTATTTTTTTTATTACTTAAGAGCAAATATTTTTAGAATTGACAATGTGATTATCCAATTTCCATGATGGTGTCTCTACAGTTCATTAACTTTAAAGCATTTTGAGTGATTCATAGTTTTATGACTTCTCATGACGTCTCATATTTTATTTGTAGCAACGCGATGGTATCAGTTTGAACATTTGTTCACCTCCAATTTTAAAATACATTATTGTCTCTTGAACAGCTCACTGTGACTCCAACACCCTCCTTAGATTACACTCTCACCCCACTTTCTGGTGACGAGTACACATCCTGTTTGTGTGGCAATGAGCGCAAGACCCTTAGCTGGACCATGGCCCCTTCAGTCCTAGGTGAGGATTAAGCTTTCATCCACAAAATATTAAAGGGTTGGAGGAATTGCTGCCCCTCTTTCCCCAGCTAAACTTTCTTTTTCATT
>NW_019525428.1:84091-85016 GCF_002814215.2 Seriola lalandi dorsalis | reverse complement strand
GTGTTGATCCATAAGAAGATATATTTGTGGTTTTAAGAACCAAAAACCATCTCAGTGTAGTTTTACATCTCCTCTCTCAGGCTTCTCTCTGGAGCTCTAGTAACAACAGGTCGGTGAGCCAATCAGAAGAGAGGAGGCTCTGAGCCTCTCTTTGTTGTGACATCACAAAGTTACAGGAAGTCCTGACGGCTCAGTTTCTGAATACAGGCTGTGTGCATTTCTCTGTGGACTGAGGCTTTGACAGTATTAATATAGAACCTAGAGCTGATCTATAATCAAACAACACATGGACAGAGACCTTTAGACGATATGGACCTTTAAAAGTTGGATCAGTTAGATGTTCAGTCTTAGTGAGTCAGTGTTTTTATGCAGGTGACATTCTGGGCCGAGCCCTGAAAAACCTGGATGGGCTGCTACAGATGCCGTATGGATGTGGTGAGCAGAACATGGCGCTCCTGGCTCCCAACATCTACATCCTCCAGTACCTGAAAAACACAAAGCAGCTGACCCCAGCCATCCTGGAGAAAGCCACCAACTTCCTGACCAGTGGTGAGTCTCTTTATCTGAACAATCTGTTACACAAAACATAAGCAGAACCGTTGCCATGTGTAATCACTGGAAAATGCTCACTATTCAAATTGGAGACAACATATCAGGGACGCCCTGGAGGGAGACTGCAGCGTCCCAGCTCATATCTGACCACAGACCTTTGCTGTCATTCCCCCTCTCTCCCCTTATTTCCTGTCATCTCTCTCCACCCTCTAATAAACACGTAACATTCCCCAAAATGTTGTTTTGCTTTACGTCTGTACATCCACACTTTTTCAAAAATCCATTTATCTGACAACGTGTGCATCATTGTGCTCTAACAAGCTTGTGTTTCTATTGTGATACAGGCTACCAGAGACAGCTGAACTACAAACAC
>NW_019525428.1:83118-83588 GCF_002814215.2 Seriola lalandi dorsalis | reverse complement strand
CGTGTATTTGGCTATTTCATCAAACTCCAGGAGGTCTGGTAGGCAAAGTAAAGGGTCAGATATAAAGATAAGAAGTGAAACCTTGTACTTGACCTTTGATGGATGATGCTACATTAAGCTATTTGACATGAGAGTCAGGCATTTTTTAACTTTGATGTCTAAATGTATGAACCTAAAACCAGGATGCACACACGAGACCTGCTTGAAAACAGCATGATGCTTCTCGAAGGATAAACTTTGATGCAGAATAAATTTGAACCAAGTTCAGTGAAGGAAATTCAGTATTTTTTTTATATTAAACTTTCCTTGTGTGCCTGTTTTCCAGATTTCTGTTCACTACAACATCCCAACTCCTACTGATGTCACAACCTTAAGTGTTGAGGTCATACCAGAAGCTGTGTGCAACAACAAATCTCAAAGACCCAAACTCAATTTGAAGTTTAAGTCTCTGTAAGTAATTGACAAGCAGA
>NW_019525428.1:80356-83068 GCF_002814215.2 Seriola lalandi dorsalis | reverse complement strand
TTCAGTTACTGTGAACGCAGCTCATCTCATGCCTGTTTGTTTGTGATGGCTGTTTTTAGGGGGTCTCCTCCACTGGTCTCAGACAGCAACAGATACTTCAGCCTCTCTGTCTGTGGAGATCAGCTCCTACGTTATGCTGGCTAAACTCAGTGCCTCCCCCACTCCTGAAGACCTGGGCTACACCTCTGGCATCGTCAGATGGTTGACAGGCCAGCAGAACCATTATGGAGGCTTCTCCTCCACACAGGTACAGGACATCAATGTAAACATACAGTGTTCTCTTCTGGGAAACAACGTTAATGTCTGTGGCTTCACTGGTGTCTCGTGTCCTTACTGTGAATATATAAACTAATAACACACCCCTCTGTTTACCTCATACCACACCTGTTTACATTCACTGATCACCACACATTCAGAACCACAACAGTGTTATTACCCATTTACTACAAATCACATTTAATATTACTTTCTAGTTTTGAAGTTCTTCTCTGACACTCGTTAATGTGTCATCTATGAACTGTAACGGCCCTGGTTGGCATCTGTATCTAAAATTGATATTAAAAATGAACACACTGAACGTAACCTGCCGTGAGCCGTCAAGAGCGAGTGAACAAAACAGGCTGTTAAGTTGCTGCTCTTTTTGTCTTGTGTTGAACAGGCATCAAATGTAAAGAGGCTTGTAAGTGTCCACCTCTGTCTTTGCATCTTTTTGTTGCCTCAACATGATGGGACAGTCTCTCATCGACGACATTGATGCTGTTGCACTCAGCTGTGCACAAAGAGTGAGGAAAGTGGTTAAGAAAAGAATGGAAAAAAAGACAAGTTTCTACATCGTCACACCCCCGGCTAATTACTGGGTGAAATAGGTGACTGATAGACAGATTCTGACATTGTAAATGTGGCTTCAGATAAATGATCCAACAGCCACTTTGCTTAAAGCATGAAGAAGCCTTTGGTGCCCAGAGATAAATCTACATTTAGAGACACATGAAACATGACTGAGTTGCTGTAAGTTTATAAGTGAAAGTAAAATATATTTGTTTAGTTATCATTACGTCACAACAATGATGTTTATTACTTATCCTCTTGTAATGTATCATTACATGTGTGTGTGTGTGTTGTAGGACACAGTGGTGGCTCTTCAGGCTCTGGCTCTGTACTCCACTCTGGTGTTCAGTCCAGAGGGTTCGAGCACAGTGACCGTCCAGTCCCCCAGTGGCCAGCTGACAATTGATGTGAACCAAAACAACAAGCTGCTCTACCAGGAGAAGACGCTGCCCGACGTGACGGGAAAGTACAGCCTGGAGGTGAAGGGCACTGCATGTGCTTCAATGCAGGTCAGTCAGCACCGGCGCTCTAACTGTGTCTCTTTGAAGTATGTCCTCCTTACGACACTGCCTTCAGGCTGGAAGCAGTGGAGCAATACAGAAAGTTACAAAGTGCCATTTTGTTTAGCTTGTTTAGTTTGTTTCTTTTTAATTAAATGGTGAAATCTGACTATTCAAATTATTCTAAAAGGATTTTGTTGAAACGATTGGGAGACGCTGAAATAAGTAGAGCGATGTAGGCGCCATATCCATTTCATTTAGAATTTTTAATCTAAAATCTTAAAGGACACTGAAACAGAGAGCTCCTGTCAAATCACTCTTTGAGGATGAATCGTGTATTTGGCTATTTCATCAAACTCCAGGAGGTCTGGTAGGCAAAGTAAAGGGTCAGATATAAAGATAAGAAGTGAAACCTTGTACTTGACCTTTGATGGATGATGCTACATTAAGCTATTTGACATGAGAGTCAGGCATTTTTTAACTTTGATGTCTAAATGTATGAACCTAAAACCAGGATGCACACACGAGACCTGCTTGAAAACAGCATGATGCTTCTCGAAGGATACACTTTGATGCAGCATAAATTTGAACCAAGTTCAGTGAAGGAAATTCAGTATTTTTTTTATATTAAACTTTCCTTGTGTGCCTGTTTTCCAGATTTCTGTTCACTACAACATCCCAACTCCTACTGATGTCACAACCTTAAGTGTTGAGGTCATACCAGAAGCTGTGTGCAACAACAAATCTCAAAGACCCAAACTCAATTTGAAGTTTAAGTCTCTGTAAGTAATTGACAAGCAGATAGAAATTACAGCAATGACAGAGGAAATACTGACATTTTTGATGAACAATAATCTGCACAGTGCAGCTGTACTGAGGAACTGTTGGTGGATGGACGTGTGGGAAACATTACTACGTAGCTCAAACATATCCTAACTGTAAACAAATCCCCCAAAGTCTCAGATGAAAAACGTCCATGCGTACAACTAGTAGAGCTATGAAGAACAGGGTGAAGGTGTGTAACATCACGTTGTCATGGTTCTGTTGCAGATATAGTGGAAAGGAGACCACTACCAACATGGTGATCCTGGATATCAAAATGCTTTCTGGCTTTGTCCCAGACCCAGAGTCTCTGAAACGGGTGAGTTATTAGAGAAACTTTGAGCTCAGTAGAAACTGATGAGTTTTCATGTGTTGATGAAGCTGAGTATCGTCTCCTCACAGCTCCAAGGTGCTTTGCTGGTGGACCGCGTTGAACAAAAGAAAGACCACGTTATGGTCTACATTCGGGAGGTGAGAGGAATTCACAGTGGGGATCAACAGATGGTGCTCTCCAGATTTGTTACTGATCGTATCGTCTGTTTTTCTTCCAACAGTTACCAAA
>NW_019525428.1:79274-80306 GCF_002814215.2 Seriola lalandi dorsalis | reverse complement strand
GGTTGTCACGGTTACCAGCATATTTAAAAACACCAGCATTTTTATTAGAAACATTTTGTGTACCTTGTGAAACTCCATGTTTGTTTGTGTAGACAGACACGTACAAACCAACAGTCAACATTTGCTCAACACATTTACTGTGTAACTACTGTATGTGTCTAAATGTGTCTGAAACTAATGTATAATGCACAATAAAGTAAAGTGATATGAATGTCCCACTCAGAACTGGTTTGGTGCTTCACTTCGTTTATCCATTATTTCATCTTTGTGCTTGTGCAGCATTCCAGTTTCAGCAGTTGTGTATTTATGCCAGGAATTTCATCCACATACCAAAACAAAAGCTTAATGGTGAAATATATTCAAAAATAAGTGTTTTTATGGCTCTCTAAGGAGGAGTTCATTTAAGTAAGCGTCAGATAATTTAACTCAAACTAATGAGTATGACTATGTACAAATGTGATACAATTGTTGTTACCTCAGTATATTTCTATTTGATTTATAGAAGATAAATGGTCAAATAATGATGAAAAACACATTTACAGTTACTATGTTAATAGTAGCTACAGTTCTTGTAGTGTGTTTGCAGACTATAAACCGCAGAGGAGGAATCGTAATGACTTGATCTCGTAACGTTTCCTTGAGTGCCACACGGAAATTTAAATTTGTTTTTATTTGTGAAATATCTCAAGAACTAGTGAAGGCTGCGACCTCGTTCCTAATCACCACCTTGCTGATATTCAATACATCACTCCCTCATATGTGATATTGGTTTTATACAACAGTTTTATGCGGACCATATCAGTTAACATTAATAAGTAACTACAGATCATGATTTGCATATTTATTTCGTCATTTATTTAGCTACGCCAAAACAAATAGTTCCGCAACTGAGCTAGTGCTGGACTTTTGCTAAGCAACACATAAAACATTTTTCCTGACCTGTCAAATCGGCGCACTTGAAGGTGTGCACCGAAGTGTGCAGGCTTCTTTCCTTCCCTTCATCCTGACGACAACACATAGTCTAATACAAAT
>NW_019525428.1:58131-79254 GCF_002814215.2 Seriola lalandi dorsalis | reverse complement strand
TGCAGATATAGTGGAAAGGAGACCACTACCAACATGGTGATCCTGGATATCAAAATGCTTTCTGGCTTTGTCCCAGACCCAGAGTCTCTGAAACGGGTGAGTTATTAGAGAAACTTTGAGCTCAGTAGAAACTGATGAGTTTTCATGTGTTGATGAAGCTGAGTATCGTCTCCTCACAGCTCCAAGGTGCTTTGCTGGTGGACCGTGTTGAACAAAAGAAAGACCACGTTATGGTCTACATTCGGGAGGTGAGAGGAATTCACAGTGGGGATCAACAGATGGTGCTCTCCAGATTTGTTACTGATCGTATCGTCTGTTTTTCTTCCAACAGTTACCAAAGGACACAGTCATCAACCACAGCTTAGAGCTCATACAGGAGCTCCCAGTGCAGAACCTGAAGCCAGCCGTGGTCAAGATCTATGACTACTACCAGCCAAGTAAAACTGATACTCAGACCTCCTACACACACCATAATCCCTTTCACACAGACCAAAACTGAGTAGTTATCAGAATTGTAATGCTGAGTATAAGTTTGACAAATGAAGAAAGTTTGATTTAAAAAAAACAAACAAAACCATCTCGCTTCCTGTTCTTTTTCCTCTCAGGTGACCAGGCTGAGACACAGTACATCTACCCTTGTGCTGCAGGTAACGATCCTTAATGACGCAATAACACAACAATATTTCTTACTGAATAGATTAATGGCTGAGAAATCTAAACCACAAACAGCAACAATGTCTTAAACTACTGAGAATCTTTCACTCGTTATATTCAAAGTATGTTTGTAACATACTGTAGACTAAGTCCTCACCGTGGATTATATCTTCTTGTTCTTTTGCAGCTTAAAGAGAGAAGTGTGGTCAGTCATCAGGTTGTCACGGTTACCAGCATATTTAAAAACACCAGCATTTTTATTAGAAACATTTTGTGTACCTTGTGAAACTCCATGTTTGTTTGTGTAGACAGACACGTACAAACCAACAGTCAACATTTGCTCAACACATTTACTGTGTAACTACTGTATGTGTCTAAATGTGTCTGAAACTAATGTATAATGCACAATAAAGTAAAGTGATATGAATGTCCCACTCAGAACTGGTTTGGTGTTTCACTTTGATAAATGATCAAATAATGATGAAAAACACATTTACAGTTACTATGTTAATAGTAGCTACAGTTCTTGTAGTGTCTTTGCAGACTATAAACCGCAGAGGAGGAATCGTAATGACTTGATCCCGTAACTTTTCCTTGAGTGCCACACGGAAATTTTAATTTTTTATTTGTGAAATATCTCAAGAACTAGTGAAGGCTGCGACCTCGTTCCTAATCACCACCTTGCTGATATTCAGTACATCACTCCCTCATATGTGATATTGGTTTTATACAACAGTTTTATGTGGACCATATCAGTTAACATTAATAAGTAACTACAGATCATGATTTGCATATTTATTTCGTCATTTACTTAGCTACGCCAAAACAAATAGTTCCGCAACTGAACTAGTGCTGGACTTTTGCTAAGCAACACATAAAACATTTTTCCTGACCTGTCAAATCGGCGCACTTGAAGGTGTGCACCGAAGTGTGCAGGCTTCTTTCATTCCCTTCATCCTGACGACAACACATAGTCTAATACAAATGTTATTTCTGGAAATATATTCATCTTCGCAGTGCAAAGTTTGCTACAATCTAAGATAGATAACGGCCGTTAGTGTAACTAATTGTACAACAGTTAGTTCCGACCAAGTAATTTGATTGGACGAGAGGCATTCCATGAGTGCTGATATAGAGTACAACCGCACTGGGACCGTTAACTACATGTATCACTCCGCTTCGCCTGTGTTCTATTAACCGTTGATCAGCATTACATTAACGGTCGTTGTCAATCTGAGATTGACACAAACTTTGCAAGGATAAATATATATTTCCAGAAACAACATTTGATTTAAACGATGTATGGCGGTCAGAAAAGGATGAAGGGAAGAAGCCTGGATGCTTAAGCACCCACCTGAGGTAACGTGTTAGAGTAGCAAGCTAGTGTGCACTTTATGTCTCAGTTTTTCAAATGTTTGTGTTCCTTTGCAACAGTCCCGTATCAGTCCAGTTCCGGAACTATTGCGTAGCAAAATAAACCATAAAATAAACAAACAAATCATAATCTGTTAATGCTTATTTAACTAATATGGCACGAGTAGAAGTGCGGGCTCTTATCTATGAGGGAATCACAGCCGTGCTGATATTCAGTATAACATAACTCCGTCTCGTGTGATATTACTTATTTAACGGTTAATTTAACAACTCTACATGCACTTGGTCGGAACTAACTGTTGTTACTCCGGCCAGGGTTCGGTAACGGCAGCTAGCATTCAGGTATCTTCCGGTATCATTCAGCACGTACATTGTTCAATCTATTAAATCTTTTTCATTAGACTTGTTTCCCGCCAAAAATTAAGCACCCATCTTGTTTTCTGTCGCCCCCATTTAAAGTAGAAATTGCGTATTTTCTGCCCAATTCCCATGGCAGTACATAATACAGATAACAGGTATCTGTCCTCAGTTCTGGTCTTTCCCTAGATGTCCCGTTTCCTGTTCACCCAACATTGTTCCTAAGTTGCAGTAGCTGTAAGTTTTTTCCAGCTGAATGCCACGTGACTAAGATGGAGTTTCCCCATTGGCTTTTGCTCGTTCAAAACAAATTGTCACACACGGTTTCTAGCAGGGCGCATTTACAGCCTGCAGCCAACTTAGCACATTTGTCACTAGCTTTAGCGACCCAACAGCAGTGCAGAGCCTTGATTTATATCAACATCTGAAGGTTACAAGTCTTTATTTCTAATTCTTTATGTTTGATATGTATCATTGGTCATAGCACTATTTTATTACAAAGCCACCTGTAGCGGCTATAATCCTATGAGCCACTGAGAGTATGAGGTTGGGTCCTCAGGTTCATAGTTTTGTGACGCGCCAGGAGGGTATGATGAAAGATACGTTGAGATCCAGAGATACTTTTGTCGTATTTATTGCATAAAATAGGTAAAGAGCTGTCACAGCGCAGCGAGGATCGATGTATGAAAAAATGATACTGGCAGATTAAACAGGTACAAAAGGGAGATTAATGGATAAGTGGGTAGAGTTTAGCGTTAGCGGTCAACAAAAATTATGGCTACTACCCAACCCTGACTCTCTCATCTTATCACCTGGTAAGTGCACACCTTACACACCTACTCCCACCTGAACCTCTGCCTCTCACACACACACACACACCCACACCCACTGTGCTCCTCCTCGTCTACCTATGTCTCCTATAACCTGTAACCAGACTTGATTATATCTCAGAAGCCAAAGTTGTAGATTGAAATTTCGCTGTCCTGTTCACTGTAAAACCCCACTTATATTCCTATTCACATTTCCCTCAACCTCTTGCTCCTTCCATGTAGCTCCAGGATAAGTTTGGCTGGGATGCCTTAAAGAAGGTGTTCGCTACCTACGATGAGATGAGCAGCTTTCCTGATGACAACAGAGGAAAGATAAACCTGTATGCTGAGACTTTCTCCAAGACTGTGGGGATGAACCTGTGTGGATTCTTCAAGGCCTGGGGCTGGCCCATTGAAACAGCCACTGCAGATAAACTCTCCAGCCTGCCTTCCTGGAGTGACCACCCCATGGTCCAGTATGACTCAACTTCAGTCTGCTGCTGGTGAAAGTGCAGAGACATGGGTGTTCGTTGATCATCAGTTATGAAGTATCTGATTTCTGTTATTCTAGTAGTGATTTCAAATACTAATGAAAAAACTAAATGCAAGTATCTGGAATCAAGTAAATGTAGTTAAGGCTTGGTTGTGGGTTGTTGGACTCCTCTGGGGACGCACTTCAGTCGGATCTCTCTACCAAGACCCGGCCAGTGTTTTCCAGGACAACATGAGTAACAGCAGCATACAGTAACAAACAAATGCGGAAACATCTCATACCTGTAACAATATCGGAAGTCAGGTGAACAGGAAATGGGGCGTGCATGGAGGAACCCGAACAGAGCGCGTTCCCTATTCGGCCCCCACACGGGGACTAGGTGGAAAGCGCAATTACAGCTTTATATTCGACACTGAAAACCATCATGGCCACAGTGAACTGAAACCTGGCATCGTTAACAGTCCGGGGTCAGTAAGTGAAATACAGGGTGAGTAAAAACCCAGGTTGTTTTATCCGCTTTGCTTTAAGGCATCAACTGCCCGGTCCCAGAGGCAATTCAGACAGTGTTGGAGGTTTTTGTCTTTACTTTCTCAGCAAAGTGGTTCTAGAAAATGTTAATTTCTTGATGCTTCATGCGAACAGTGTAACTGTTAAAAACGTATGTGTATCCCAAATTGAATATGAGTATAAGGGAAATCATGAGTGTATTTAACTCTTAAGCATACAGTAAGTCAATGTGCAATGTGGGCAAAGAACATGTAGCTTTACTTTTAAATGTCAGCTTTGGTGGTTGTGCTTTAACAAATTTCAAGTAAAAATAAGTGTTTCTCAATATTGAGTTGTGCAGGGCTGCTTAAAATGTTTTTGTTTGCCCTGCAATACAAAGTCTTACAGTTTTATTTATTTTTAAAAAAATGTTATGTTTAGGAGGTGCAGAAGTGCAGAAAAATACCAGAAGATAGTGACTTTTTAATTGTCTTCTGCAGGTATGTGATTTTCTTTGTTTAATGTTATATTCTTTTAGTCTGTTTACACCACCCCAAGCACTTTATATTTACTGTGGCAAGTAGGTGGCACTGTTATCCTTTTTGTAGAATGATCTTCAGTGTTTAAATGACATTTATTGTCATTGTTTAGGTAAAATGTTGAATGATGTTAATGTGTATGTGTATAATTTGATCATGCAGTGCTGTACGCATTGCTGAGGGAGGTGGAGACGTGCAGAGAAATACCAGAAGGCAGTTAATGACTTTTGTTTTGTCTTCTGCAGGAGCCATTAAAAAACTGGAAAGCAGTTCCCCAAATTGTCTCCTTTGTATTCCCTATCAACAATGTGTTACACTAGTACCATCCCTTATGGTCCCACACAACCAGCAGAAAATGGTAAGTCATGCGCATGACTACACCTCATTCCCATATAGACTCAAATTAGTCTGAATGATTTTGAGCTTGTAAAGTGATGTTAACAGATAATTCTGGAGTTGGTAATTGTAAGTCAACCTTTGTAAACCTGTGAAACAAATCTCCATGAGAAACAGTTGTGCTTGTGGCAAAGAGATTCATATTTGTTTAAAAAATGGTTTGATTAAAATCTGAACAAATTATATCAGTGGTGAGATTAAACAAAGACACTGAAGGATGAAGTGCTTTTTAATATATATGTATCATATGTATGGACAATGACAGTCCAATCACAAAGTAGTGTCCAACTTTTTAAAATCTTTCCAGGTTTCCTGTTAACAGTACCTTCACCTCCGTTGACACTGATGGGAGCTTCCTGCGTAACTTGCACCTGACTGAGTTAATAATGGTGAGTAAAATGAATTTTAAATAGAAATGTTTCTAAATACTGTACCGTGAAGAGCTGCCTAAAATGTCCTGGTTTGTCCTGCAATGTAAAGTAATTTTATTTTATATAATTATTGTAAAATGGCAAGTCATTGCCATGACTGGAATGCTGTACATTTCCTGTACAATGGATTTATGCTATCAATATAAGATGAAAAAGTGACATCTGATATTGACTGTGTTCAGTAGTCTCAGTCTCACGCTAAGAAAAACTGACTTTATACTGTAAATGCTCTTAGAACCATCATCTTTTTGCAAAATATTAGTGTTTGTAGCTAAACCATCTCTAAGATCTCAAAGTGAACATTTCATCCATAGATAGTGGATGAGGGTGGAGATGATGTGCCTGCGTGGGGGTGTGTGTTTGAATAAGTGAATGGAGTAAAGCTGAAATTTACACAGATTGCAGGTTTTGAATTTTTATTTAGTAGCGTTTAAAAGGAAAAATGTAACAGCTGGAATGTGTGTTTGTTTAAGCTTGCCTATAAATTTAACACTTAAAATAATAATAATATTAATGCTATTTCAAATGTCAGGCCTGTAGAGTTGTGGGCTTTAAATTAAAAACAATGAGCTGCTGCCCACCCTCACTCACTCTGTAGAGCTGAACATGAACTATACACTGTCAGTTCATCACTGTGAGCAAATCATTTCACATTATGTGTTTGATTCATTGTTCATATACAAATTCTGATTAGTTCCAAATATTGTTGTCATTAACTAAAATGACATTGTTTTTTCTATTAGGCCAGTAGATGCAGTCGAGCAGAGATAAGGGTCAATCCCTGAGGGCAGAATATGGTTGTTCAATATTCCATGGCTCGTGGGCAGACAATCCTGTTCATTCATCTCTAGTGCAGTTGCTGTCTGCTTAAAAAGAAATATTACCTTCTGCCAATTACAAACAAATGAGGACGGCGCTATTTGGCAAATAGCCAATCTAACGTCAGTGGGGCAACAGGCGGTCAGCTCCACTTGGCATCATATTTGTGCTCAACTTTCATCACCTAACGCTGTGGGCAGAGGGCCACATAGCGGCCTTTGAGCCAACTAACCTTTAAAATATAAATCAGAAAGCAACCAATGATTTTTTTTATGTCATGAATTAATCCAGTATTATATTATTTTCTAAATTACAGTACCACTAAAAATAAACTTTGTGGGGCTTGTACCAAATGAGGTTTCTCCTCTAGGCATAGATTTGTGTTTGGACAGCAGGGACACAGCCCTGCCAATGTCAATGTCAGCTCTTATCTCCTCAGAGTGATGAGGTGATGTAGTTTAATAATTTCCATCCAAATGTCCACACATTTTAATTTAATTTAGATAAAATCTAAAATCAATTACTTAACATTTTCTTCTTTTGATTTGCTTAGAATTTGGTTAAAATTTGCATGACATGTGGATGGAAACCTAGCTGCTGGAATGCCTGACTGTATGTTCATGAAGTGATGAGAAACTACATATGGTGGTTTTGATACCTGATTAATGTTAGAGCAATGCTGTAGCTCTGTAGTGAAACATCATTTCATTAGCTCTGGGGAACACTATTCCTGAATCAACAAAGAGAGGGAACAGACTTAGGAAATCTCAAGTTTGAAGACTGTTTCCAGCATACAGCTGGTTCAAACAGGGTAAAAAAAAGTTACAGGTTATTGTCGATTTATTTACATTTACAAATATATATTGACTGAACTAAACATTTTGCAGAGTCAGGCTATTATTGTGTGTGCGTGTGTGTGTGTGTGTGTGTGTGTGTGTGTATGTGTGTGTGTATGTGTGTGTATGTAAGAGATCATGAGTGTGTAGATCAAGTAGACACAACTGCATATCAGCCATCCAACCTCTCAACTTTTCATTTGCTGCTGTAGTAATAAGGGAGTTGTCATTTTCACAGCACTAGTACAAACCATCATATATATATATATATATATATATATATCAATGAAATAGACACCAATGAACAGCCACTTTATCTCTCTGCTACTTATTTTTATTCATCTATTTGTTGTTTAATGAGAAGAGCGATAATGGATGCTTTAGTCTTGTTGCTGTTAAATGGTGACTGTATTATCACACTAGAATCAATATCAAAAATAGCTTTTGGTCGTTATACAAATCTCATGTAAAATTAAAGGGCAATGGCACCTAAAGTTATTTTTTCATTGTCCCTCTGCTCATCTTTTCAAGCCCTGCAGTTGTTGTAAAACAGCTCCCCTACTGGCTGATTGGAGAACTGCTGCAGGAATTCTCCCAGTCTGTCCACAGAGAGCTTCTCCACCCAGTTCTCCTCTGTGTTCCTGGCTGTGGCTGCACCACTCTGCAGGGGCCTGTCATTGTTGTCCACACAGCAGAAGGCATTCCACAGGTAGTCTGGGATGTTGACACGCTTCACATTGTTTTTGACAATCCAGTTGTCTGCAGAGGGAATGGCACCGACCAGCACATAGGCCTTAGAGCACTTGCTCTTGAAAAGGTCGGTGAGCTGGGACTCGTGGATCCTCCAGGCGTTCTGGTTCATCTTGGGGTTCTGAGGGACCACGTTGGTCAGGGTGAAAGTGGCGTTGCGGCCAGGGACTGTCAGAGAGAGGGACGGAGAGTTGCAGTTAATTATGCAAAAAATACGTTTACGGATTCTAGGTCCAAAAAAATAAAACGTTAAACCTGCAATATATATTTTTTCTAGTCATTTGGGACCTGTGAACACAGCACTGACATGTCATTGTCGTGTAAGTTGATATGGTAGATGTAGCTTTAGAGCAACACTATCATTAATTTGAGGTTGTGTTTCTGTCCACCTTCATAATGTAATGTAGCGCTGATGTGCTCAGCCTGTCCTACCTGCATGGTGTCCGTTAGGGTTAAGGTGACCACGGTCGAAGCCAGAGTGTGTGTAGTCTTCATTCAGAGCCTGTTTCTCTCCTTGGTAGACCCCAGGGTGGTCCTTCCCCAGCCAGTAGCCGTCCTTCATCTCAGCTTGCCAGGACAAGTTTACCAGCTATAGGGCACATAAAAAACTGAACTTCAATCATGCTGATGCTGTCACTGGGCCAACTGCAAGCACCTTTCCCCCTATAATATCATATGCTAAAAGATGTCAGTCCGTCATGCACATTCTTTACAGGGAAAAATCTACTAAAAGAACAGAAACAGCACAATAAATACATTAGTGCTGTAAATACTTGATACATATGACACACTCTGATGGTGATATCTTTGGCCACATCAGTAGATGCACATGTAAAGTATAAACACATCTGGTACCAACCTGAGGCTCGACAAACCATCTCCTCTCCCTGCCACCTCCATTGCTGGGCTGGAAATGATAGGCAGAGTAGACAGCAATGCGATGGTTGGTGTCATACAATGTGGCAAAGTGGTACCTGATGGAGAAAGATGATGTATAATGATCGAGAGATCAGATGCGTTGCTATAAAAGCCAAGAAACCTTTAGTGCTTGAATTAGTAAGTGGCAAGATTATATACCATATGTCAAATTTTCTAAGACTGAAAGTAAATAAAAAATATGCATTAGGCGAGGAACCAAGCTACTTATATTTAACAGGTTAAACTCACATTACAGTGTTTATATATACAGAAACATCAATGTCTAAATTCCCCTTTCTACTCTTTAATTACCTGTTGACGAAGCGCTGACAGAGACGGGCAGCACCAGGTGTAGAAGCCCCCCACTCTGGCACCTTCTCTTTATAGAAGTACTTCAAACATTCTGGTACATCCTGGGACAAAATAACAAAAATAAAACAGACTCTTAAAGGACCCACCTACCCACCACACACACATATTTAATGTTCCTTGAGGTCTTTAAGTAAACTGAGGTAACAAACCTCAAAGCGATCCACAACATCTGCATGGACAGAAAAGAGGAACAGGAGAAGAGCACACGAAGTTACCAAGGTCTGCATTATGGACAGTGGTATCAGGGATTCACGACTGCCCCCTAGAGTCGAATAGAAGAAAATAGAAAATATTCTGTGTACAGTTTGTAGATCTACTGTAAAAGCTTAGGCTTCCACATGGAGGAAGATTCAGCTTGTTTGTACTATCTGTGTGTATGTGTGTATTTCCACTCACCTGCTGCTACACTCTGTCCTGAGCAGAAACTGGTTCTTATATTTGACTTCTCCTCACCTTTCACCTTGTTTATCCTCTCCTTTTATCTGAATCCCTGTTCACACAAGAAATTTGTGTGGGATGAACCTGAATTTGGCTTCCACGTTAGGCGTGGATGTGCGTGACTAAGAATGAGTGTTTGTGAAAATCACTTAGAAAAAGGTAAAATTAGCTCTTCCGAGGTGCGAGTCCCAGTGGAATATGTTAAGGATATGAGACAATATCCTGTGTATGAAGAGGACTTTGTTATGCGTTATCACTATGACAGTGTTTCATATCACCCAAGTACTGTAGCTACTTTATTATAATTTGAGGTCATTTAACTTGAGTGTTTCCATTTCCTGCTACTCTCTACGTTATATATACATACAGTTAAGAAGCAAATATTCTACTGTTTATTCCACTACATTTATTTTATAACTTTACTTACTAGTTACTTAGCAGATTCAGATTAATAACACAAAATATAACCAATATACAGGTTAATATACGACTTTATCCTCAGGGGAAATTCACAAGCTACCCATTAGCTTTGGATTAGTATAATATAGTTCAAATCAGCCCCAGCTTTATGAACTGCAACATTAATGTGTACACATTAATGTAATATAGGATAAATTATTATTACTTTTGGTACTTAATAATAATACTTTCATTGCCAAGTAAAATGATTAAATTTTTTCTACTTTTACTTTGGTTAAAGATCTGATACTTCTTCCACTGCTGGTTTTAAAGCCTGCTGTTGAGGTCATGTTTACATCACACTGTATGAAATTAAGAACATTTCCAATACATAACTGTCTATTTTTAGCTACTGTCTAATTTCTTGGAAACCAAATCACTTTACTCAGATACTGTAAGTCAGACAGGGAGTTACAGCTTCATGAATATGTTCTGATGCATTTCACTTGTCACTATGTTCACTCTACTGATGAGTTCTAATGGCACAAAACACTCTGAAGTTCATTCCTGTTATTTGATATCAAGATCTCTCAGAAGACCTTCTTGCATATTTACAACATGTGCATTTGGCATATTCACTCACAACCTCTCAGAGCCAGCTTTTAGGTTAGGTAACACAGCTATCTGTTCATGTGCTGTTTTTCCCACGATAATGGCACAGGCTGTGTGCAAACCCCAACATGTGGACTCCTCCAAGTTTTCTGACTTGCACTACTATAACGCAAAACTACTCCAAATGAATTACTGGAGCGTGTTAAGAAATCTGCGTTTTTGCTTAAGGACTCACGAGCAGACTTGCTCTTATGGAGACTTCCCAAAATTAAAGCTTGTTGCACAACTCTTCCAGTGCACCACGCTTTATTCACCACTTGTTTTTTGGGCTGTCATGTCTTGATTATCAGGCTGGTGTCTGAGGTTGTTTTTGTTTCAATACAGCAATATTACTATCATCTTTTACAGAATTACAAGAAATATAAATGACCATCAATACAAAACCTGAAATATTACAACCAAGCTTTAAAAATAGTCCTTATCATATGCAATCTCTCATCTCAACCCAAACACAATGTGCGGCTGACTTCGACACATCCTTCCTTTTACTAAATTTCCTCTTGTTCCCAAAATGTCATGTTTCTGTGAGAACAAAAACACTCCAGTGTAAAAATGGATTTGAGTCTAGTTCCTCATATAACCCTCTCAGAGTTAAAGTGTCCAATTTAAAAACCGAGAATGCTTCCCTCTTGAGGAGAAACTTCTCTGAATCGCCCCATTTCTTTGACAGAAAAACTCCAGCAACACTTGTAGTATAAAGAACAACTTGTATTTTGAGACCGACCTTTAAAGTTGAGACATGATCGACTCTCCACGCTTCCCTTGAAAAAATATCCTAAAAATAAAGAGTGATTACTGCTGTTGCCTTGCAACAAAACAATCCTGCGTTTAAATCTCTGGTTCTGTCTGAGTTTGCAAGTTCTCCTTGCAAATTTAGAAACCTAATTGCTGTTTAAAACTGGAGCTAGTTTTCAGATGCTGCTCTGAAGCTGATCTTAAATAGTTTTGGGTGGAAATCTGGCAAAAGATTTTTCTACACTCATCAATGAAATTAGCTTAATTTGTAAAGTTAGTGTCAGTCAACAAGATGAAGGTAAAAAGAAGAGGTCACTTAAGGTCGATTAGTTCTGAAATGGAGTGAAATCACAGAGGTGTGTAGATGCAAGAGAAAACACAGAAAACATAGGGATAAGATAAAGAGACTGAGGCTTTATTTAATCAGCCTTGTATTTTCCCATTACTCTGCTGGCATTCGTTTTTCACATCAACCAATCAAGAGTAAATCTCACAGTACATGACTGCAAGACACTTCACGGCACCACACAATGTTATAACTGTGTTTGCGCAGTGTAACTGCTTTGTTATTAAGGGAAATCAACAAATGTAGTAGTTAATGATCCATGTTGTTTGGTTTTCTATCTAATTTCAGATAGTGTAAACATCCAGAGAGGGAAGAAACGGCAAAGTGAGGACACAGATAATGATCAATAAATGGGACAGAGCTGAAGTAGTTGATAAGCCTTTGTTGTATGTGCAAATTAACACAATAGCAACATAAATAAACCACATATAAAATCATATGTATTAGATTTAATTATTAAGTAATTCCTTTCTCTGAGTAGTTGATGTTGCACAGATAAAGTACTTTATTTGTTCTGAGTAAAAGACAGATGTTGTTGCTTAACTCGGCCTCTAGGTTGCAGTGTTGAATTAGGATTTCGAGTTCGCCTTTTGAAGTCGTGTTCCCTCTTTTGAACACTATTGCATTGCAGATTATTCAGGTGTTCATCCACCTGGAAAATACTCATTCTGCCAAATGATGGTGCAGTCATTGATAGGCTGTGTTATCAACACTCTAAACAAGTAAATTACAGTTTTGTCTCAATAGATGCCTTCAAAGCCGTAAAATACCTTCAAAGTGTGAATTGTGGCAGATAATCATTAAAGATGACACTGAGTGACAAGAGAATGGATTGAATCACCGCTATGATGGATTTTAGTAACGTCTTTCATGTTTTTGATTTGGCCCAGAAGTTAATTTGAGTGGACTGCATCTTTAATTGACTTGAATGGCGCTTTGTCACTTGCAAAGATCACAGACTTGGGTTCCCCAGACACAGATTTAGCCTAATCCCTGCCTCAAAAGTATCCCCAGTCACTGTCTGTCAGCGGGCGGGAATTCAGTGTGGTTCAACAGGAAAACTCTACGAGTGAGAGTCTGTGAACCAGGAAACAAAAAGCAGTGTTTTAAATGTCGTTAAAATGGGACCTTTGCTCTGAATTCACCTTTAGACGCCTGGAAACCACATGCTTTGATTTACATTGGTGCTGGTCACTTGATTAATTGTCTAGTTAGAATGCTAATTAATTTTATTTGATTGTTAATTGCTTTTGGGCTCCCTGGTTATATTGAACCAATGTGGATAATGAAGGTTATTGTTAGTGAATGATTATGTTAAGTAGTCAGCATTTTAATTTGTGTGTGAATTTGCAGTAAAGCTTTTAGAGCAAGATTCTTTTGTTATTTGCATTAACCGTAATATTCTGTTTGGGATCTTTAAACGTCTCTTCAACAGCTCACAAAATATACTTAACATTGTTTAATCAGCTAAATACTTCATGGCTTTTACCTAATTTTATGGGAATTGCTTATCAACATGATTTTGAGCTGATGACATATTTCAGGAGTGCACAACAGAAATTCATGCATTACTGCTGTTTATTCCCCGGCTGTAAAAGACGGTTAAAAATTACATTTTTTTTTCAAATTTCAAATGCTCTGTATCTGATGTTTAGGTTGATGGTACTTTTTACTTCAAAATTAGTTTATCTTGATTTCTGTAATTGGAGGTTTTTTTATATTATATTAATTGGGAGTTTGACCTTTCTGTGGTCTGGGGGTCGGCTAACAGGAAAAACACTCATGTTCAATGTTTCTAATTCACATTTTTACAGTGGGAACAGAAGTATACAAACAATGTCACCTCAGTGTCCACTCAGGAGCTGTTCTGGAGCTTTTGATCATATTAGATGATCTTCTTCATTAGATTGAGTTTCCCATTTGTCATAGATTTGTAGGATTTGAGAGTGATTCAAATAAAACAAGTGAACATGTGACAAACTTTAACAAGGGAGTCACAAGCCAAAAAAGGGAAGTAGTTGTCTAACATAAGTAACATCATGATGTATGGTAATACACTGTATATTTCTTTGGCTGTGAATGACTCTTTAGCAAACAAGCTATATATATAATTGTTGATTCATTGGCCACATAAAGAATATAAAATATTTATGTCTTACACAGTCATTTCCATATTTTGTCACCTACATCAAATGATTCAAGGACTACTTTGCAAAGGGAGGAGTCACCACTGGTGTCTGTAGAAGTATGTTTTGTAATAAGAGGAAAGGAGAAAAACATACTTGAGGACAAAAAGAGGTTGATTTTGCAATTATGATTAGTATTTATTTTTTTAATATCCAAACAATGGAAAAAGTGAAGTCAGTGTCAACCCAACACAAGTGTCAATAATCAGTCTGCTCAAGTGTTGCTCAAGGCTTTCTACACTCAAAATAAAGTAGGCAGTGTTCCTGTCATTGGGTTTAACATTTTAGCCTTGTGAGTTTTCACATCACAGCTTCATTTATCAGGTGTAATTTTTTAAAAGATTCTCTATGACTTACTGAAGTATGTTGTCTTGACCCCTCTCACCAGGTTTTAGTGACTGGGTGGAAACAATGAAGTAATTCTGGTTCAGTCTGACTGCAGTGCTGCTGAGGAGGCAAGAAAAGGTGAGACTGCATCTTTCCACACACTTACCTCTCTGTCTGCTCCAAGGACAGATGGCCAGACACACATTTCAGCTCAGACAGAAGAAGGAAAGAGAGGAATTCAATCACACACCACAGATGCCCTCTCCACCCTCCACCCCCCCCAACCCCCATTCCCGATACCCCCTCCAGTCCTCCCCCACTCCCCCTTTATCATTTTCTCTCATTCTTTTTTCATCTTTTTAAGTCGCTTCATTTCAGATGCATTCATACATTTCCAATATCTTTATGTATGAGTCTGTCTCCCTCCTTCCTTCCTCCTCCTCACCTCCCCTTGTGCCTCCCTTCCCTCCTCCCCTCTTTTTCTCTCCTCTTGTTCTCACTCTCTCCTCCTATACCTCCATCCTTCTTCCCTCCATCCTCCTTCCCTATCTTCCTCCTTCCTTCCTTCCCTCCCTCCATCCTATTACTGTAATCCATCACTCTTCCATCAGCCACCATGCAAACAGGCCTCCTGGTTTCCATAGCAACCACCTCCGGCCCGGCAGTGCGCAGCCCTTCTCTGATAGGCTGGCAGGGCCTAGGCAGTCTCAGTCTGTCTGGGAGATGTGGTAATTGGCTGGGAAGTCATACACACACATGGCCACACGCGCACACACACACACACACACACACACACACACACACACTTCATACACATAGTACAGTATTCACACACTGACATACAGTATACACGTCCTCACACATACACACAAACACACACACATATGAACACACTTGTGCCTTCTCTGGGCCTAAATAAATACATACACATATTCTATTGGGTATTGAGTGGAAAACACACACACACGCATGCACACACGCACACACACACACACACACACACACACACACACACACACACACACACACTGCATAAATATCCTCAGAGATATGAAAGGGAGAGTGGGGTCAGAGTAATGAAGCTCATAAGAAGATGGGGGCTCTAGGCTGTGTATGTGTGTTTGTGTGCACGCATGTCTGTGTGTGTGTGTGTGTCTGCGTGCGTGTGTGTGGCACACAGGCGTTTGTGTGTGGGTTTCTGTATGAACAGGACAGCGGGGGTTGGGGGTGGTGTGCAGGATTTTGGATAAGGTTGGAGCTCTGCCAAAGGATGGATGGAGGAATTGGTTTTTTCGGAGCATATTGTTAAAAATACCTATATTCCCCCAAGGAGCCAAGTGTGCACTAGTTTTCGGTTTTCTGGCTTCTGGAAGGAAGCAGGGAAGGGAAAAAAATGGAATTGTTGATCAGCTTGACTTCACCCTGCTGCTGTTGCTCAGCCAGGTCTGGCCAACACAGCAGCTATGATGAATGTCTCATCTCCAGGAATACATCACAAATAGCAAAACTGTACCTGCCCTGAATAGCAAAGTGTATTCTCTTCTGCAGTGTTGTTCGAAAACAATTGTGGACAATGGGGCTCTTTTGTCCCCCAGTTTTTCCGGCCAGCTACAGAAGCAAAACAATGCTGTCCCTTAATCTTTTGTCAATTCCTGGCCAATTTGTTCCTTTTTCAAATTCATGAAAAGGTTAGTATATTTTTGGAGTGCTCTGCAAAAGAGGGAAAAGAAGAGAGTTCTGGTGAATGTGTTATAGCTGCAAAGTGTATTAAACTGAAAATGATAATTAGTTATTCAAAGGTTTGGAAGCTGACTTTGAACACGCTGCTCTGATAGATTGTTATCTGCGCAGTGAAAAGAGGAAAAAATGGTCCGTGTTGGCCTCAGCTCTCAGCCGGCAAGTATAACTGCATGTGAGGGAAGAATTGTGTGGGCTATAACGTCCTCCCCACCTGAGAGAAAAAATGTTAAACTGACTGCTAAGCTGCCCTAGTTGGCAACAATACAGACAACCAGTCCAGCAGACAGACAGACAGACAGACAGACAGACAGACAGACAGACAGACAGACAGACAAACAGACTGACTACTGTCCAAAAACACACAAATATTCAGTGATTTATAGCACAGGAACTAGAACAAATAAATGAACACAGACACACACACACACACACACACACACACACACATACATAATGACACACAAAGGTAGAGGTCATTTTTCAATCTCATCTTTTTAATGGAAAAAAATGAGTCAAGGGAAGAGAGAAAAAACTGGGTAAATTGAGAAAGCCGGATGAATTCACAGAGAATGACTGACAGCAGTGATGACAGCAATGCGGTCACAGTCCACATTTCAAAGCATTCCCAGGTACCAGACAGAGAGAGAGAGAGAGAGAGAGAGAGAGAGAGAGAGAGAGAGAGAGGGAGGAAAGGGGGGAGAAAGGGAGCAGGGGTTAAAAAATGTCCAAGAAGATTTCATCTTCCTCTCAAAGGTAAAAAATACAAATTAAAAACTCATCTTTATCCAGTGTTCGTTTACAACAGACAATCACGTTTGAAAAAATTTTAAGATTAAAAATAAAAAGTGCACCCGCACTCGCACGCACACATACTTACAATTAGTTTCTTATTTTTGGGAAATGAAAAAAAAGTGCAAGCAAGATCACAGAACGACAATTTACAAGAGAGGCCAAGAACGGCCCAAAGTCTCAACCCTCTGACGGAGCCACTCCAACAGCCTAAAATGTGGGGAGAGATTGGGGGGGGGGGACTCTAGGCCTGGAGGTTCCTGGTGTGGCTTTGTTTGATCCAATCCCCCCATCATCACCACCACCATCTTGGTTTGTCCATTTGTACAAAGGGAAGGCTCGAGTTTCATTGAATCCCCTCCCTTCCAAAACCCCAACACGCTTCCCCGCCCTCCTCAGATAGTACAATCAAAATTGGTTTGACTCCACCATGCTTCTCCTATCAAGTGCCAGAGAGGCTCCCAATATAAAGGCTTTTCATTAACCATCATATCATCATCATCATCATCATCATCCTCCTCCTCATCATCATCATCCATCCACACAAACATCTCCGTTATATTCAATCTAACAATTATCATCGACATCCTAATCATCAAACTATTGCCACTAAAATCTCAACGTTAGCTCTGATTGGTTAATGGAAATAAACAATTTAGTGATTGAATACTTCTGGTTTTGTTGGCAAATATTACAAACTTTAGAAAGAAACAGCACACTTCTTAATCTAAGTGCCTTGTGTGAATTGTTGTGCACGCTTTTGTTATAACCGGCACTCATCATTACAATCTTCTAGCAATGCTGTGCCGTGCACGTGTTTCCACTGAAAAGAATAATACTAATTCACTATTTTGGTTTTGGTTTGCTTTTCTCTGACCTTCCAGTAATCATACGTGATTATTACACACGCACACACACACACACACACACACACACACACACCCACATACACACAGAGGCATAAACACACTTGGAGAGCAAATGCAGCCATACTGTGCAAAATGTGAAACAACACAGATTACAAAACCAAACAAGGAAACAAACAGGAAATGAACAGAAGTTAAAGGTTATTTCTCATCGTTATTAAAAAAAAAAGAACGAAAAGCATATCGTTGTCAAAATATGAGATCAGAAACATTTTCAGGTTCATTCATGCATCAGTGGAGTTACGCTGAGTTGAGGGGTAGCACAGTATTTGCACCTAATATCTTTGTCCGTCAGATGACAAACACGACTGCAGGTCAGGTACATTCTCACAAGCCATCTGATTTCACGAGTTTCCTTTTAGAGACAAGATGCAGCATTAAGATGAAATGGTCATTCAAGTGAGAAACCAACTGAATTTGACCTGTTTCATACTTTTTGATACGTACACAAGAATATGAAATACAGTATGAAATGGAATTTGTTGCCCTTAATTCAATCCCCTATTTACAGCTATTGTCTCCAAGCTTAACGCTCACAAATCACTGGATGGATGCCTTCTCTGTGCGATACCAACAATTCAGAAATGTTGAAAACATCCTCCTGAACCGCCACTTCAGCTGTCTTGTAATGTGCCCTTTAAAGTCGCCTTGAGAATTACACGTAAAGTGATTGAGGATAATATAACGGGCCATTGGGTTAAAGACAAAAAACTTTTTTTTTTAAAGTGCAAACTCAAAAGAAAACATGCTGGTTGGCTGGATGGCTCAATCCCTTCATAGAAAAACTTAATGTTTCAGCTTGGTCTTTAACTGCTGATTTATTAAACTGGCTTGTAACGTGCAGAGCAGACTGGCAGGGAGCAGAAATATTCAGTAACACTTTATTTGAACAGTCCGCCTACAGAGAGTTTAGAGTTTTTTAACATTTCAGCAAGTTATTAATTGATATTCAAGAATTCAACCATCTACTAATTGTTGGTTGAATATTTGTATGTGTATATATATATATATATGTGTGTGTGTGTGTATACTATATGTTGTTGAACATGGATTAGTGAAACGTTACAAATACTCTGTAAAAACTCTGTGGGTGGACGAGCCAGTGTTTTACTCTCACAAACCAGGTGGCCTCGTGTTTTGCAGGACACAAGAAGGTGATGAAAACAACTAGTTTCACTTGGCAAGAAGCAGAGCTTGCAAAGTAGCAGGATAATTAAACCTGCCATTTGACTCTGCCTTCACACACCGTCACTTAACTGCTTGGTGTCCTAACCAAGGCCAAAGATCAAACATACTCTTATTCAATGCCTCTGTATGTTGCTTGAGCATTCACGTGTAAGCGAGTCTCGGAGAGAAGCTGTGTATTCAGCCATAATTTGGTGCCACTATGACAGTTTAGACGATGTAAATATTAAATGGAGAGGTGGATTAAATTACAGGGTGGTTCGGTTTCACCTTTAAAAGCCATTTGATCCTAAAAGGACGACATATCCTAAAAGTACTGCTTTAAGCTAATAACATAAGAGTTTAGCATCATGATATTTATTCAAGATTAGGTCTCTTAAATGTAGTAAAATCAGAGGTTGTTGTAACATCTACCCTGGTGGGAATAAATAAAAAGACAGATTAATGTTTTGCGATTAATGTTTTAAATGGCATAAAAATCTTGTGAGGGGATCATGACTTTTGAGGCCTCAAAACCTCAGTGCTCTGTAAGGAATAGTTTGACATTTCGGGGAATACGCTTATTCACTATATTGCCGACAGTTAGATGAGAAGATTAGACAGTTAGTTTAGCTCAGCATCTACCAGCACCTCTAAAGCCCACTAATTAAAACGTTATATCTCATTTCTTTCATCCGTACAAAGGGTAAAAGTGACAAGTCATGGTTTTACCAAGGCTAATGTGCCAGGCTGTGTGTCAGCCGAGTGCTGTAACTTCCAAAAAACAAAAAGTCTGGCACATGATCCACTGAAAAACCACAACTTGCTCCTTTTTTATTTTTTGACTCTTTGGTTTCTACATGTTTTTTTTCCCCAGAAATGTCAGACTATTCCTTTCACAGTTCATGTTGACTTAGGACTTCATTGACAAGACTTGACACTTGTGACTTGCATAACAATGTCTTTGTCCCACCTCTGTCAGAATGCCTCAACAGAAAAACGCTGACTTTCCTTACATTCGGGTTTACCTTCCTGCTGCTGCTCGAAATCCTCTTACAGATCCCACCTAGCATGGAGCCGGCTACAGCTACTGTAGCGCTCAGATAAACTCACACAAACAGACACACAGGCACACGAAGAGTTTTAAAACACACCCAGTTTGGCCAAAACAGTTCATATCACAAACACATTATTGCGAATTAAGTGTGCTTTCTTTTCAATTTCAATTAAAAGTCTTTAAAAACAATCGAGATAACAACATGCAAATGAAAAAAAAAATAAAAAAAGGAATCATAAAAAAGGAGTTTTTTCAGGCCTCGGCATCGGGCCAGACAAAGATCTGCATTGTCCACACATCAATCCTACATTCTTAACACACAGATAATACACACCAAGCACCAGGAGCGTTCCAGTCTTGCATTGGCTTCACAGTCAGTGTTTCACAGAAGGGGAAGGATGAAGAGAGGTCAGGTAAAGGATTTGTGAGAGATGCTAAGCCTAAATTGTCATTTTTAAATACATTGTTTGATCAGAGATAGCTGATTAGAGAAAAATCCATCCCTCCTCTCATCCGAGGATGTGACATCCGAACACCAAAACCTTCAGCGTCGATCCCAAAATGCATCATTAATTTGTGGAAACCTCATGCAAGGAGAGAGGACAGGGTGAGGTCGAAGATGGTCCGAGTTCCTGACCGGTTGCTCATTGTTTGCCAGTGAGGGGAGTTTTCAAACGTGTGAAGATAAGAGAATCAGTCTTAATTCTGTACATTTCACCACCACCACCCCCACTTTGAAACTACACAGGGCAGCGGGCCCTGCAGACAAATAATGGAGCAGAGTCCAACAGCTCAGCTCTGCCATACACTGAAAAGGACAGAGGGAGTATATGAAAATTTGGTTCAGTATATTTCACAGTTGGCTAACATACTGCTCCATGGTTTTCCAGGGTCTTCCAAGCCCTGTCCTCGGCCTAACACCTATCCATCTTATGAATCCTCACTCTCTTCTTTACTGACTTGCAGCTGAAGATAATTAGGGCTCTTCCGAGGGCCCTTAAGAGGGTTCCTGTGGAGTAGTATGCCTCTGAAGTGCCCTTGGCAGGCTGGAGTGTGTGTCTCGCTAGCAAACTTATTGCCAGCTGATGAATTCCTCTGTTGAGACAGAGC
>NW_019525428.1:32671-58111 GCF_002814215.2 Seriola lalandi dorsalis | reverse complement strand
TGGGGGGGGCGCAGTGGGGGTCAGCTCAAGCACAACAGGGAATGTGAGTGACACAAAAGGACGTAGGTTGGCTCGCCGCTGGAGAATGGGTTCAAGAATGAGTATGGCGCTGTGTGCTCAGTCATGTCAAAGGTCACGGGGACGAACTGTAGAGGAAGTGGTGGCGAGTAGATCAGAAGAGGAGGAGGAGGAGGGCACAGAGAGCTGTGATGGAGAGTCGGTTTGGGAGAGGATGAAGGGTCGAGAGGATGAGGCGCAGCTTCGCAGATTAAGTGAGGGTGATGTAGGCTGAGGCCTTCTCCTTCAGTTGTCTCAGACACAGATGACAGCTCCAGCTCCCTGCAACACACACACACACACACACACACAGATCGGAAGTTCAATCACAGCTATTGTAAAGCCTTGTGGATTAATCCCTCATTTCAGACAGAGCATTAAGTAACACTGTAAATTAAAGCCTCCATGGTAAAACATCACATGCTGTGCCTGTGGTTTGTCAATGCAGGGGATTTGACAACTAGTTTGGTTTGGATTTTGGCATGGGATTTGTAACATTAATTAAACATCTATTTGAGACAGATGTTAAAATGCAACTTTCAACCTTTACACTTCAAAGAGAACGTAAACTCTGCTGTATTGTGCCTAAGTACAGTGACGGAGTGAGAGCTGGAGGCAACTGCAACTGAAGAAAACACATGCAAATAGACGAGACACAAGCAAATTAAGAAAACATCTTCATCAATTTGACAACACAGGAGCTGCGGATACACACGACACAACCAAATAGACAAACACGCTGCAAATACACCGACGACAGAACCAAATATTTCCGACAGCACTGACGAGGCTTCAGCAACTTTTACAGTCGAGGGTTCATCGCCGGAAAACGCTTCCGCTGTCGCCTGTGCTTCGTGCAGCGCGTTTGTCTGTCTGGTTGTGTCGTGTGTGTTTGCGGTATGTATGTAAATATATGTTTACCGATCCGTGTCAGAGCTCACACAGGTCTCTGCTGCGACTGGAAAAACCTAAAATAACTGACTACTGCTGAATTTCATACGTGTTTCTTGTAAATCAAAAGTGTTGCGTGTGTGGGCAGAGCATGACACTGTTAGTGAGTGTTGAACACGAGTGCCACTGCTACTGTATGTTCAGCCAAGTGACACACTTGCCATGGAAACAGATTATCTTTTCTACTACTCATTTCCATGGCAACGCCATCAAACATCCTAAGGCAGCCATCTTATGTGTAAGAAGGCAAATGACAGTTTGATTTAAATAGATGTACCTGCTCCTTTTCTGTGATCACAGACACAGTGTTCAGACTAAGATGCTCCAACAGAGAGATGAGGAGTCCTGAGGGTCCTCCATACAGTAAAGGGTTAAATCTGAGTTGCTTTTCTAAAAGTCGGTTTGGTTGTCGGACTGTTTTGACTTGAGGTTTGTGTCATCGTCTCCCCACCTACAGTACAGACAGTTACATAATTTCATACTAAAAACAAAAGTTTCCTGGGGCTGTGCAGTCTGACCACATGCGGGTCTGAACACTTCTCCTGGTACGCAGCATCTCTGGATTGTGATGCTCGCACACTGCTCATGGTTGCACATACCCTCTGGTGGTTCAGACATGGGAGGGCTCAGACAGTACATGTGGTAGCCTCTGTCGCAATCATCACAAAACAACAGCTGGTCCTGGAAGAGAAGAGAATATTCAGATAAACAGATGTCGTTATGAAAGGACAGATTTGAAATCAAAGCTGAGGACATAACAGAATTCATTTAATGTGCATAAAACATGAAGATGTGAATTTGTCATAATATAAAACAAAGGGTTAGGGAGTGATATACATGTCCCTTGGTTGTTTTCAATTTATGACAGTTGAGGACTCAACAACTTCCCGTCCTTGAAATATTCTTTTATGCCACAGAACAATAATAACCTGCACTATGACTTTATCATTTCCTTGACATTGTGTGCACCTCCTTATTCTGCAGGAATGTAAAAAAGAAACTGCATTTATTGAAGGTTGATGTCTATGTTTCTTCTCAGTTCTCTCGCGGGTTTAAAGCTGTTTCATTCCAGTGAGACTCATTGAGCAACAGTATAGCCCAGTGGTTAGACAGCATCCTACAGCCAGAGGGACCCACTCTTGCATACTCAGTCTGAGAGCAAGGCGCAGAATCTAAACTAGCTCCTGAATCACTTTCTCTGGTTTTTTTGGTTTTTTTTTTGGATTGTTACAAGGATCAATATCAAAATGCCCCAAACTTATTCAACAAGACTGTTTAAAAGTTTCAGCAAGAGGTTAGTTTTCCTAAAAGATACTATATGAGTATATATATGTACAATGTGTAATGTGTATGTGTGTGTGTGTGTGTGTGTGTGTGTGTGTGTGTGTGTTTGTGTGCAGCCACATGTGTTAACATGCAGTATAAAGTGAGATCCTACGTCATTCTCAGAGGTGCCACACAGGCTGCAGGACTTGCACTCGATGCACTGCCAGCGATAAGTCCTCACCGCAGCCGTCATGTTCACTGTGAACTGCAGACAGGATGGGTGGCCTGGGTGCACACGCACACACACACACACACACACACACACACATACAGACGCACGCACATAAGTACACACACATGCGCACCAGCACACGCCCACACAATGTTTTTCACTATCACTGTCTGTATTCTGAGGACAGTCACCCATCATCCACCTAGTCTATCTATCAGTTTGTTTGCTTCATACGTGGGATTTATTTATATTTCACAGATGATTCAACAGTTGTGTTTTGCAGGTGTAAACATCACGTTACTTGAGATGCATTTTTCCTGAATATAAAGAGTTTTGGAAAAGTTAAAGGTGAAGAAACATGATAATATTTCCTGAGACGGCTCAAATAAAATGCATATGTTTGCTTTCGATTTGGTTCTGAAAACTACAAAATGTTGGACTTTCAACAAAAATGTTAACAAATTCCAAAACAACAGTTTAGTCAGTAGAACAGGAAAACAAATCGTCCTTTGCTAATGCAGTCCATTTAAACTGTCTCTCCTTGCCCCTTTATTCTAGCTTTTCCTGGTATTTGCTGTTACATGATCATGTAAATAGAAATATTATGTCATCCTCATTTCCTGACCTTCATTTGTCTTCTTTGTGAGTCATTATAGAGAAGAGGACCATACCAATGTTTTGCATGCTTTAGCCCATTCACTACAAGTCACGTACATCATTTTTGGTTCTCTCTTTTATTATTCAGATGAAAAGAAACATGTGGGGAAAAATATATACAGTACATGCAATAAGTACACAAATTCTTCATTATATACACTGCAATCTCTGCATGTATACATGTAACCAGAATAAACAAAAAATAATACAACCATACAAAAAAAAAATCATACTTAAACTCTACTCCAATAAAAATTTACTGCACAACCAAAGTACATACTAAGTAGAGACCATTCTCTCACAAATTCATCTAAGTTCCTTGTTATACATGGGAGTCTCTCTCAAAAGAAGAAATAGACAGTGGTTTATAATATCACAGATGTAAAGTAAGTTGATGTACAAAAAGCCAGGATTGAAAGGTGTGCAACAAGATTTTAAACAATTTTGAGTTGTTGTCAGACAAGAATGTCACACCAAGATTACACTTTACTGAATCCATTAATATTTTAATGCCGAGAAACACTGTGATCAATGGACATGACCACATTAAATGAAAAGTGCCAGATTAAGCATCAAAGTTCATTCCTGGCCTTGGAAACACATGCCAGAGTGTTTCTGCACTTCTGGCATACTGCACAGCATGTATCATCATATGTATTGCATATACTTGGAGCTGCATGCAACTTGAATATCTGAAGTTGTATTTCATGTGATGTATCTAATTTATTTGACATTCTCAGTACCTGTTATACAAAACTTTACAAAATCTCTTTAATCTCTTTACAAATCTGCTCTCAACTATGTGTTATCAATCATTAGAAATGGATTATATTGTATATAGAATAGCACTTTCTTATTGGATTTTTGATAGTTTCAAAATAAGATTTTAAAATTGTGTTCGAGAAAATGAGAAATTCCTCTTGCGGAGAAGATTTTAGTACATTGTACGTTACAGCCACTGTTTTCCATATAAGCATGCTGTGTTTAAGAAGTTTCCATGTGTTTTCTACCTTTCAGGCAGCAAAGGCTTTCTATTCCTATCCATACAGAAGGAAAGTCAACTTGCAGAAAATAAGGTAAGAAAAGGCAATACATCATATTTTATTTTGTAAGTTGTGTTATTGCTTAATGCTAATGCAGCTGCGTTTCAATCTGCATTCTCCCTACTACAAAAACATAACTTACACACATGAAAGCAGGCATGAATTTCACTGTTGTGTGTGATGGCTTTTAAGGACAATAACCAACCAAAGTAGTAACCTTGTGTAGGCTGTTGTTAAACTCACTGCTAGTGTGAGGTGATGCTAACGTTAGTGAGTTAGCATGATCGATTTGAATTAAATACCTTCGTATGTATGTTTTGGTATTTCATCTTGAGAATCTCCTGTGAGGTTTATGCTTTAACTGGAAGTATTTTATCCTTCCAGGCCACTGTCTTAGATCAGTTTCAAATCTCTGCAAATTGGTTTTCAAACTGTAGTAAAAAATGAAAACACCATGGCTAGCTGCAACGGTCAACAAGCTCAAAAATCGAAAACATTACAGCAAATGGTTGTTGATGCGATTAAGTATACTGTACATGATTTGTAGTAGATGGGCTGAAACAAAAAAAAAAAAACCACTGGTATGGTCCATCCATTTTAAGCGTTACAGGAAGCGAAACTTGCATTTTGTTATGTAGTAGATATGAAATCTATACTCCACAAAGGAAATTGTGCATCAACAGAGGACCGCCTTCCTCCTGCCAATCATCCCCTTCAGCGGTGCCCTACCTGAGCGTCCACAGTCTGCACAGGAGATAAGGTCTTCAGGACAGCCGGTCTTCTTTGAGCCTCCGAGGCAGAAGTCACAGTAGCCATTGGCGATCACTGAACCGTCCGGTGCTTTCTTGGCTGGAAGCAGAAGAAGAAAGGAGAAGCGGGTAAGGAAAATGGGGATTTTAGCTTGATCCCTCCTGGGCTCCTGGAAGAGGGGGATGAAGAGTGTAAACTCATAAGTCACTGTTATGAAATGTTGCCCTGGAGTGAAGGAGCTGTGTTAATCACTACACAGAAAGACAGATCGGAGAGGGGAAGTCTATGAAAGTCCTAACTTATCGATAGATCAGTCGCCACCAAGGTGAGCTGAGAAAGAAAACATGGACAGAGTGTTGTACTGACAGGGAGTGATTACAGGTAAAATGTTGAGATGTAAGACAAAGAAGAAGAAAGAAGATCTGTAACTAAGTCCCCCGTTGCCTGACTGCACACCATCACAGCTGGGCACAACGCTCTGTCTGTGTCTTTCTCTTTTTCCATCTGTTTGCTTTGGTAAAAACAAGCAGTGGTGCAGGCCTGCGCTGGAGCCTGGGACTCGCCGAACACCCGGCTCACCCAGGAAGTGAGAGGGGGAGGGAGGGGAAGGAGACGGGGAGGAACAGAGGGGGGAAGTCCACTGGGAGCCCATGGGGTCTGGTAAATATTGTCAAGTGGAGGAGGGAGGAGGAATTGAAAAAATATGGGAGAAGTGTGAGTGTGTGTGTGAGTGTGTAGGGAGGCTGCCGGGACAGACCTGCCGTCATGCTGAGCGCGGAAAGGCAAGTGCTCCACGTGAAGCTGTTTCATAATAATTATTAACAAGAGAGAAATTCCCCTTGCTTGCCTGAGTGCTGTGTTTATATATATATATATCTATATATATAGATATATATATATATATACATATATATACTGTATGTGTGTGTGAGTGTGTGTGTATGTGTGTGCGTTCCACATTTACCCCCACCCCCCCTGTTCTTTTGTCTGTCCGACTGTTGGTTTGTCTGCCTGTCTTACTGCTTTTGATTGCATAATCTCTTTAATGGAAGCAATCACATAACCACTGCAGACTATTCTGCATGTGTGCTTTCCTCTCGAAGATGTAAAACACTGGACAGGTCCTTCACAATGACTCACCAACCAGGACAGAGCGTCAATACAATGTAGATCACACAGGTACTCGCATGCACGTATACAGACATGCATAGAAAGCCATTCATCCTGCAGAAAGACAAAAGACACAGGCGTGCAGACAGAGGGCTGTAGGTGATACTGCTGGTGTGTGTGCGTGCGTATATGTGTGTGTGTGTATGTGTGTGTGTGTGTTCACATGAGAGGCAGAGAGAGGTCATTAATCCATCCATTTCAGGGTGGAGTCTTGTTTGGCCGGAAGGGGAGGGTGATGAGGAGAGGGGGAATTTGATGGAAAAGAGGGTGAGAAGGAAAGGAGGAGTGAGAGAGAGAGAGATTTGGTTTCTCCTCCACAGGGTCTGGCTTTAATCCTCAGAGAAATAAAATAATAAAAGAAAAAACTCTGATCAGGATGAGAGACAGAGAGACAGACAGAGAACAGAGGAGGGGAGGGAAATGATAAGCTGTACCTGCTACTGCAGAATTCAACAGAGTTATGCTGAGTAAAAACCATGAGAGAGAGGCTGTCATTTATACTGCGAGAATAGTAACTATATAGGAATTTAGTGCTGGGCTGTGCACTTTCATACAGTGGTGCAGTGATGGAAAACAAGCTGGGTTAAACTACAGTATCGCTGCGGTTCAACCATCAATAGGAATAATTATCAAATGGACTTAACAGTATACTAATTCCACAAGGACTTTTAGTGCTACAGATTTACTGATGATGTCGCCATTCTCACATCCTTATATCTTGCTGGTGTCAGCTTTTTCAAGTGACGAGAGTTTCACTATAGATTTTATTTTTAAACCTGAACTTCATGGGACCTGGTTCTGTGTAAATTGGTCAATATGAACAAAGCTGATCAGTCAGACTGGCACCAAAATCCAGAATATTGAAAAAAATGAATTCAACACATCCCACAATATAGTCCGTAACGTGAACAAGACGAAGTCCGCAGCCATGCTAGCAATCTGTGAGGCTAATATTAAACATTTATCTTAGTTTAGCATGATCATGGCTGTGTCCAAAATCATTACGTACAGTGCACTTTATTTATTTGAGTGTCCTTATTCTCAAAAATGTGAACAATAGAACAAAAGAAGCCGTGTACATGCAGTAGACAGTACTCTTTGTTTTCTATTCTGCAATATTGAAAAGCATCATATTTTATAGATGTGGCTGAGAGTCTAGTAGATAGGGAGGAATTTCAACACGGTCCAGGTATGATACCAGCGGGTTAGCATGCTACCATTTGCTAATTAGCGCTAAATACACAGTGCAGTTAATGGAAATGCCATCAGGTGATGAGGAGTTAAGGGATCATCAAAGTTGTTATATTTCATCCAGTATCAATTATTCATATCTAGCATTATATACTTTCTGCAGTAGTTCAAATGGTTGACCGACTGACAGACTTTGCTAGAGCGACACCGCTAGCACGGCTAAGCTGCGTGAGGAGCTCCTGCCCGAGAGCTGAATGATAGTGGTCGTACAGTATGAGCTTACAGTAGCTGTATAAGTGTATTTACATTTTAAGAAACTAACACAGCCAGATGTTTACTGAGTCTAGCAGAAGGATGTATAAAACTGTAGAGGCATATGTGGCGTGCAGGCCTGGAGCCAATGCAAACACATTTTTGTCTTCTTGTACTGGTCAAACAAATTGCTTTTATCTTCTCTGCTTTTATTTGGGCTCGCTGCTGCTGATTGGGCCTCACAATCCCTGGTGGGTTAAACTAGTCAGGCACACATGTGGACTCTGACACACACACACACACACACACACACACACACACACACACACACAAATCAAACACATTCAGGCTGCATTTTATCCGTGTCTGTGTGCTACAGTTATGTGTGTGCATCTCTGCCTTTTATATTCATGCCTGTGTGCATGTGTAAGTGCTTGTGTGTGTGTGTGTGTGTGTGTGTGTGTGTGTGTGTGTGTGTGTGTGTGTGTGTGTGTGTGTGTATATGTGTGTGCTCGGAGGCCCCAGAGAGTGAATCAGCAGGTCCTGACGCATGTGAGTGAGCCGGGGCTGCCCGCTGGCCTGCCTGCATGGAGGAAAAAAACTCCATCAATGATTAAACGCCTGCGGCCATGTTTCAGAAGCCGCCTGCAACCACAGACACGCCATTGCTGGCTAAGGGAGGGTGGGAAGAGGACAGTGATAGAGACACAGAATAAAGAGGAGTGAGCTAATGAGCAAAATAAAAGAGATATATGCCAGGTTGGGGAGAAAAAAATGAGAGATTGAACAAAGAAAAATGGCACAAGTCAGGCGATTCTTTTTGCTTTCTCTTCCTTCTAATCCCCTCGTTACCTTTACCTCTCCTCCTGTCCTTCTGTCTCCAAATCTTTACCTGCTTCAGCCACCTTCCTCCCCTCCTCCTCCTCTTGCTCTTTTTTTTTTTACCTCCATATCTAACTCCTTTACCTGACCCTCCTCTCCCTCCTCTCCCTCCCTCCCTCCCTCCCTCCTCTCCTCTTCCAATTACCAGGAGGAGTATGAGCAGAACCGCACACTTCACAGCTTTCAAGTGTTGGAGAGAGATCCTCCTGGGAATTATCCAGCAAGAGATGAATCCTCAAATGCCCCCCCAACACCTACCCTTCCCCATCCTTCCTCCCTCTCTGCTTTATAATGCCCCCCCCCCCTCCATCACATTTTCTCTCCATTCCACCTCCACGCTGCTCCTTCGTTATCTCGCATTGTTATTTTGCTCTCTGAGCCACCTCTTGCCCTGCTCCTTTTTTCAACTTAAGCCTCTCCTCACTTTTAATAAAAAATAATCATATATTCTCACATATTTTATTTATTCTATCAGCGGTTTGATAAAGTGTCACTTAAAAAAAAAAACATGCACGCTACTAATATGCTGAGTTTTCGGGGTCAGGCTGAAAAATTGAGTAACTGTGGTTTTCTGAGTGAAAGAAAAGACAGAAGAAGGAGAAGAGCAGAGAAAAATAGAAAGACACCGAAAGATAAAATCCTTGCATTTAAATCGCTTTGTTATATAGCACTGTTCTGTGAAAACCATGTATGTCCACAACATTAACTTTTCATTAGCTCTTCGTTTCATTACTTTTCAAACAGCTCTGATAATTCAGTGGGTTTTAAATGGTAAAAAGTCGGAGAATGTTCTCAGCCTATTAAGATCTGATCCTTTAGCTCCGTCTGAAGAAATCATAACATCTGGTGATACATGGTTTTCAATGCGTTGCAACAGCTCTTTCTGTTTATAAAATGCTAAAAAAAAATATCTCCTTTTTAAATTAGACTTTTCATATTGAGTCTAAAGTTGCTGGAGTGTTTTTTTAAAAGGCACAAAAAACTACATTGGAAGTGAAAAGATCTCAACCCTCTCACTACAATAATTGTATCTGAATAGGTTTATTTGAAGATCCTGTAACTAATGGTGACCTGGATAAGAAGAACATTTCTTACACTGTAATTAAGAAAAGCAGCAAGACAAAAAAAAAAGAAAAAAGATATGAGAAAGTACGAGGCTGTGACCTTGTGTCTGTATCCTCATCCTGCCGTTCTCCCTCATTTTCTTCCTCCAGTATATCGCCCTCTCGCTCAACCCCTCCAACCTCAGCTCTTCCTCCCCTCTTTTCCCTCTCTGTCCCCCCTTTTCTCTCCCCCCCAGACTCCAGACAGACCTGGAACCAAACCACAGCCCGACTCTTGGCTGGTCGATAATCTCATCCTCTGGCCGGCCACAGTGGAAGCCTCATCAACTTAGCGCTTCTATCCGAAGGGAATAACCACTGCCCTCCGTCCACACACAAACACACACACACACACACACACACACACACACACACACACACACACACACACACACACACACACAAATAGGCCTACCTGTTGACTTGTCTGACTTTCTCTTCCACCGCACTTTTTACATTTTTTCTGTCTTTGCTTCCTGATTTGTTGCATGTTTAACATTTTCATTGACATTTACTTGAACTAATCAAAGTGATTTAATATGCTTCTTTTAACTTCTATTATATTCCGTTGTATTGTGCAGATAAAGGTAAGCTCAGCCATTAACAAAGAAACAGTTGCCGTGGTTACCAACATCACAAAACTTGGTTAATCGAGGCTGCGGGTTTAGATGGTAAATAACAAGTAATGGTTGAGTGTGAATGTTTTCACATTGAGTGTGTCTTGTTCTTCACAATTACCGAAGGCAGCAAACACTCCGCTACTGCAGGTGAAGATGGGAGGAAGGAGTGAGGATGAGGAGGAGATACGAAGGTGGAGGAAGAGGAGAAACAGGAGGAGGCAGGGAAGGATTTCAAGGAGAGATGAGGCGAGTGGGGAAAGAAAGAGAGAAAAAGAAAAGGAGGAGGAAGACGAGGAGGCACAAAGGGGAGGGAAGGAAGGGAGGCGAAAAAAAAAGTGGCTCCCGTTGTATCGGAGCAGCGGTGTGTGAAAACACACACTCTGCACTCCTGTCGCCTCGCTGCTTAATGAGGAGAGCCTCTCAGGAGCAGCACACACACACACCAATACAAGAGCACACACACAGATGAAACACACCCACAACCAAACCACACACATACAGTAGAGCGTGCACACACACACACACACACACACACACACACACACTCAAAGATTTACAACCAAGCCTTTGCATAATAACTTTTGCCGTCCAGTTTCAGTCCCCCATCCCCCACTTGCTCTCTTTAATGTGATGAATGAGAGTCCCTGTAACCCTCAGCCACACACACTCATCCACAAACACACACACACACACATGTACACAGTTAATTACAGTCACAAATATTGTACATATGGTAACACAAAACAAAGGGATAAACAAACGGACAACAGATAAGACGCAGGTTAAAAGCACATGTACATGAAGATTCTCACAGTAACAAATCCCAAATTGTCGAGGAGACATCTTCAGGTTTTTTATGCAGACAAGGAGGCAGAGATGCAGTCAGATGGAAACTGTCAGTCACAGATGAAAAGTCACTGCCTTCCTTTCTCTCTCTCTCTCCCTCTTCCCATCTTCCTCCCCTCACTCTTTCTCCCATCCTCTTCCTCTCTCTTCCTCTTTGCACTTTCATGCATTCTCATTATTGCTGCTGCTCTCTCTGCCTCTGATTCGATCTCTTCTCTGCGCTTCGCTGTGCTTCATTTTTTTCACTTCCCTTTCCTTATTTCACTTCTATATCTATTTTTTTCCTTTACTCTCAAAGAGGAAATTGGAACTCTTTCCTGCAATCCATCTGTTGTCACTCTAATGCCTGCACCAGTGCCATGCTCTGTTCTCCCTCTGTTTTCCCTTCATTTTTTGCTGCTTTTCCATCCCTGCACCCACCAAACCTACCCCACCCCTCACCCGTATACACACACGCACTCCCAAGTACTACTTTCACTCATGTCCAGTCAGCAGGTTGCGTAACTCCCAGTGCATTGTGGGTCTGTATGCATGCATTTGTGTGTGCGTGATGCAATGTGAGCTTGTGTGCAGAGATGACATTGCAAAGGAAAGAGGACAGAGGCAGTTTTGGTGCATAATAAAACTTGATCTATGGTTGCTTTGTAATCACACTGACCCGCAGGAACAGACACACACACACACACACACACACACACACACACAAACAATCCGTCAGGCTCTGCAGTCTGCAGATATGTGCACATTTAGCGAATAGACACACATGCAAATAAATCACACACACACAAACACACCAACTCCCCTATAAATCATGCATGTAAAGAAATCACACACACACACACGTCCTATACCAGTGTGTGTGGATACTCTGTGAACATGCACTCACATTTGCACACACTTAAAAAGAGCCACTTAGCCAGGCTTGTGTCCCTGTCGATGAAGAGTTAAAATGCAAATTATTAATCCTATTTTGTTCCAGGGGGAGAGCCGGCTAGGAATGTGACTGTGAAATCCTGTTTGAATTGTGCCCAACCTCACATGGTCCACTATAGTATGTGTCAGCCCTGCACTGTCATGTGGAAATGTCAAACGACCAGTCAGGCTAAAACAAAACAGAAGCGTAAAAGAGAGGGAGTATTTTAGAAAAAGAAAAAAAAGACATTTAAATTTAGAAATCTGCATCTTATTTTGTGTTTGTGCACTGAAATGGGGAGTTTGAGTTGTTGTAGGTGGTGCCGTTCTCTTTGTGTGTTCAGTCGTGGTAGCTATCGCTGCTCATGCTAACTACCAATTAGGATTTTTATTCCAAACAAGTCAGACTTGTAAAAGGCATCATGCGAGTGCCGGAGGATGTTCTCCAGGAATAACACGGTATTCTGACAGAGTTTAGGCCGAAATGTGCAAAAGTTAAATCACTGTTGCATTATGTCAACTTACATTTGGACATTTTTATCATAGTAGAAATAATTGATGACTGTGATATGTATGAAACTGTTGCATTGTGGTTGTTATTCGCTCCTCTTCTTGCTGTGTTTTACAATAACAGTCAGTCACAGACAGAGAAACAAACATCAGGAGATGGATGGAGGGTGAGAGGATGGATTTGGGGCGGGAGAGGGGAGGTGGTGGTGGTGGGTGGTTTTGGTGGAGGCGGAGGGGAGGGCTGTGGTAGTGTGGGGGGCTTATCCAAACATGGCCAAGACAACTGAGGAACCACAAAACAACCAGCCAGCACACCACAGTACCACATCTTAAGACAGAATACCAAATGAAGCAGACTCCAATATTACCCTGCCTTCACAATTCCAACTGTCTGGGGGAATCTATATGATGAATCATGAAGAGATTTTTTTTTTCTCAGTCTGTACAACTCTCTGCTTCTCGCTCCGCTTCTCTCTTTGTCTGTTTTTTCTCTCTCCACCCATTCTTTATGTTATTTTTAATGAACTCTGTGCCCCCTCCGCTCCTTCTCTGCTTCAACTTCTTCCATTCTTCTTCTTCATTCTTCCTCTCCTCTCTTCCTCCCCTTTTCTATTCTCTCCATACCTCTCCTCCCTCCGTCCCTCTACCATCTCTCTCTCTCTCTCTCTCTCTTTTCAATGTACATAACAGTGTACTCTTTAGGAGGGAGCCCTGGCGGTATCTATGGCAACCGGATTGCTAGGCAACAGCCGTTTCTCCCTTCCTTTCCTGCCGCCGTGCAGCAGCGGCAACAATCAACCAATCAAAAGCTGAGGAGGAATGCCGGCGTACGTGAAAAGTTCAGAACACATCCAAAAAGCACTGCATGCTCTTTTATTTCCACATGCTCTGTCTTCACATGTAGAAATATGACACACACGAAATCACACACCAAGCTTCGGCTTTCTCCACACTCCAAATCTGAAAACGAACCCCGACTATCTATCTGCTGAAATATTGAGAAGATTTAGAGCAAATGGTGACTTAAATGGGATAATTTGCCACACTGACCAAATAATATAGAAGTTTTGGTAGCACTCGGTGTAAAGAATAAACAGCTTGACAAAGACATCTGTATCTGCCCAGTGACACTGCTATAAATGGCAATGCAATAGCTAAAGCAATAAACACAAGAGCTGGAATCGCACCACACTTCAAATCACCTTGGCTGTATTATTCAGAAGAGAGAGACAGAAGGGAGTAAACAACAGAGGCAGTGGCGCACATATGGAGTGACAACAGATCCAGACTGGGGAGTGGCCATTTTAGGTTGGTCAGCGTTGGTTTATATTGATGTTGGTTGATCAAAATTCGTCCTTCAATCCTCTGTCTGCAGACAGCGGGAGGAGGAGGACAGGGAGGCCATTTTGAGACACAAGGCAAAAAATACTGGAGAGGGGAAAAAAAAAACACAACAACCAACAATGGTGAGTAGGAACAGAGGGAAGCTGACCTTCAAAGGGCTCAATTACATGTCACACACACATACACACACACACACACACACACACACACACACACATACACACTCAAAGTTGGGCATGATTGCCCATACAGCACATTCACACGACTCAGTGGCAGACACGAGCGCAAACACACAGACACACACCAAAAAGAAATGGACGTGTGTGTGTGTGTGTGTTGTGTGCATTTTGAGACACACTCTGAGCGTCCCTGCTGCTCCACACCGTAGGACCGTCTGTCCGTCCAGATAAAGTGGCCTCTGAATCTCAGCTCTGATTTGAGAAGGGGGATTTAATGACAACTACCCCCCCCCCCACCTCGACTTGCCCCTCTGCCTCTCTCTCTCTCTCTCTCTCTCTGTCTTTCTTTTATTTCTCTCATTCATTCATTAATTCACAGTTGCTGTTCCTCTCAGTTTGTCTCCTTCTTGCAATCTATTTATCTTATTTCTGCTATTTCACTATTTCTCTTTCTTACTTGCTCGCTCATCTACCTCCTTCCCTTTTGCTCTTTCTCTCTCTATCCCTCTCTCTCTCTTTCTCTTTCTCTCCATACCACAAAACCAATTTTCAGGTGGACACTGCAGGGCCGACCTCTAAGTAAACATCCCCCTTATTCATCCACTTCTCCTCAGCCTCCTCCTCTTCTTCCTCCTCTTCCCCCACCACCCCCTCCAACCATCACATCAATGCCAAAAGAGAACCCCCACACCTCCACCCGCCATCCTACTCTCCCTCCCTCCCCACCTCCAACCTTCTTCTTCTCTTCTTTAGAAGAAAATAAGTAAAAAAAAAGAGTTTTAAAAAACAACAACAACAACAACATAGTATGTGGTGCAGTCATGAATTTTAATGGGGCTGATCATTTTGAGTGAGCAGTATATCGGCTGGGATCCAGATATACAGGGAGGTTTAATAGATGTTGGCTGATTTTGGTGATTGTGCTCAGGGGGAGTGTAGACACAAAACAAAGAAATAAATTAAAAGAAAATCCAAAGCTGGTTGACAGACGAAGCAGAATAAGAGAGAGGAGGAGAATGGAAAACGGGAGGCAGAACAGGAGGGGAGAGAGAGAGGAGGGTTAAGTGAGGATGCAGAGAAAGAGGAGAAGAGGAAGGTGGTGAAAGATGGACGAAGAGAAAGACTGAGAGGGAAAATCTCATCTCCTGGTGGAATAATCTGCCATTTATCACACTGATGGAAAAACAGGGAATGAGGACGGAGCTGGAGGAGGCTCAGAGAAGACTTTATAGTTGTATAGTTTTCCTGCTAAGTTTTAGCTTGGATGCTGCATACACACACTCCAGCGTCTAGACGGTTTTTGAGCAAGAATATAGCATGAATTATGCATGCAGGGTTGCTCTCATTTGGTGGAGCCATATTAATATTATCACATATGTGGCAATGTACGGAAGGGAAGGGTGGAGGGGGCTCCTTCATGACACTCAGTAGATTGGGGAAAGCTGTAATGGCACACACACACACACATTAATGTATTCACACACTCAGAGCCTTGCAGATGCATGTATACGTGTGCATGTGGACACACACACACATATACATACACACCAACCAAAAGGGGCTAAGCTTCCTTTTTCATTTCAGCAGAGAAGATTGCATTTTCTGAGGCTGTGTGTGTGTGTGTGTGTGTGTGTATGTGAGAGAGAGTGTGTCTGTGTGTGTGTCTGTGTGTGTGTGTGTGTATGTGAGAGAGAGTGTGTGTGTGCGTGCGTGCGCATGTGTGTGATTACTGACTGTTTGGGAGGGAGTGATGGGGGATATTAAACGATTCAAATGCTGTCTCTCTTGCTCTCCTCCACTGGAGAGACCTTAGACTGCAGCATGGTCACACACATACACACACACACACACACACACACACACACACACATATATATATATATATATATATATATATATATACACATACCAGGCCAGTCTGTTCTGTCAGACAGTCCAATTTAAAAACACACACTGCCAATTAACTGAAACTGAGTTTCAGTGTGCACATTGTTGCAGTGCAGCATGCACAGATAATGTGGATATGTGTGTTTTTGTGTGTTTATCTGTGTTCTATTCTGAGCAAATTGCTTGTTTTAAGACCAGGAGGAACAAAGAAAGTGGATGAATCGTCTGTGTTCGCTTTTCAAAAGTCCACAGCTATTTCTCTTGGTTTTTTTTTTACGAGTCTGAACAACTGTAGCCATTTTACTGACGATTACTGACCAGAACACAATCTCCCGCAGGATAAATGTATACTATTATCCTTAAAAGAAGTGTTCACAAACAAACAAAACACGCAGACACAAGACAACACCGAACAAAAACCACAGGCTGATAGAAAACTGGCCCTGGGGGTGAAAATAAATAGCCACAAAGAAACAAAGACGGCAAGCAATTTGGTTAGTGTGGATGCCGCCGCTGACAGGAAGAGGAGGTTTGAGGTCTGAGTCATGACCTGCTCATAGAAACCTAAATATTTGCTTCACTTGTTGTTATTATTCTCCTATGCTAGTCATTAGCAGAGCCTTTGCAGTCCTGCGATAACTGCAGTCTTGGGATGCCAACAACCCTCAGCTACTACCACTCAGTGCTTTTTACTGCGCAAGTGATCTTTGGACAATCTTGTTCTACTCTTCAAATGCTTGCACAAACCTGTGTCCCTCCAGGTTTTGCACTAGGCCCCTTTACAGCTTCAGGAAGTCTGCCAATATTCAGTGAGTCTCATACTTGATCTGATTAAATATAAGCCAAAAGTCCCACAAGAGATGATGTGGCATGAGGAGAAATCCACACTGACACTCAACGTGAGTAAATGCACATGAGCCAGCCTTACATGAGACATTATTCATGATGCGCATTATAACTTGTCAAACACAGGTGTAAATAATAACATTTATAATGGCCACATTTCATTAAATTGCTCCGTGCAGCAGGCTCGGTTTCCCTCTGGCATCTTAAGGTTAAAATGAACTTAGCCCATAGATTTACAATTGGACTAAGCGCATCTTAGCCTTAAGATGCTTCAGGGAAACAGGGCCCTGGTTTGTACATACTAGCTTATTGAAACACATAAATGAAATGGAGCCATCATCAAGTTTCACCTGTGTTGTTCCTGCTACATATCAAAATGTTGTCTGTGAGAAGACTACACTAAATTTAAAATCAGCTAAATGTCAAATACACTACGGTTAAAATATGGTTAGCACTAGGCAACAAAAGAATTGGTTAAAGTTAGGTAAGGATTGAAAAAATTGCAGGTCTGTCTCCTTTTATTAAATTCAACCACGCTAAACCCCAAACTCCACACTCTTACTTCCAGCCTTGGTTTATAAAGCACACACTACACCCTGCGTTAGAACTGAACTAAATCATGAGGGGTACAACTATCCAGTGCGAACTCATCTCCTGTAATTGAGATGTAAGAAAAATGATGGGTATACTCCCAATGACAGTACCTACTGCAACAACAGTGATCCTCTGCATTAATGATTTATTATTGTGACACAAAGTATGTTTGATATCTTTGCATCTTTCCAAATCTTGGGTCAGTTAGTAACAAGAGTCTGCAGCCATGCTAACGGCTCTGTGAGGCTGTACTGTGAGCTAAATGCTAATGGTAAGCAGTTATAATGTTCAGCATCTTGATTTAGCATATTACCACACCAATATTTGCTGATTAGCGCTAAACAGAAAATACATCTGAGGCTGATGAAAATGTCATTAGCTTTTCAGGCATTTGGTGATAAACCAAAAAGTGCTGGACAAATTCCAATTTTGATCTGATGATGGAGCGAGAGGAAAAGTCAGGGAATCACCAAACTTATTACAATTCAAGGGAAGCATGAGCGTATTTACCAAATTTCTCCACAATCCATCCAATAGTTGTCGAGACATTTCACTCAAAACTACAGTATAAATGTGAACCTCATGGTTGCACTAGAGGAAATCAGTCAACAAAGTCATTGGGATTCATGAATGTCTGCGCAAAATTTCATGGCAATGATATTTCAGTCTGGGATCAAAGTGGCAGTTGACCAACCAACAAACCAACCAACCATAGCGATTTATAAAAACATGCAACTAGAATACATGATTGTGTTTATCTAGGATTTACCACTATACAACCATCTGCTCCACTGTCCACCTGCATTTACATACATTCCTCCACCTTCTGGCAAGAAGTGCTTGAGGCATTTGCAAGTAATACCATGGGTCTTCATTATAACTACTTCATAATATTCTGGACCAGCGCGTTAATGGACACTCGTTAAGCCGTTGATGGCTGCAGTCATACTGTGTGCTGTAACTTTAAAGTGTGCTGGAAATTTCCCAGAGTGTCTGACTAGTGTTTGTTCGCTGACTGATGAGTGTTGATTGACGAGTCGTTTGTTCTCTCATTGAGCTGATGTGTCTCTGCAGGAGCTGTTGAAACTGTCTGAAGTGTTGCATTAACTCAGGTGGGTGATGACTGACGGAGACACTGTAATGGTTTTAAGCTTTACACTGTCAGAGGAAGATTAACATTAATCATTTTGCTGCAATGTGGAGAACCTTTTACTGCATGTAAATAGTTACCTTGACACATTTCTTGTACATTATTATTAAAATAGATATCCATATGATCCCCTGTGCTTGTTGGCAGCTGACTCTGCAGTGTATCTGACTGTCACACCTTCATCGCAAGAGCTCTGCAAAAATGCCAATAGACTTGGAGTCAAGTATTCTGGCAATGGATAGGAGACAACAGGCTTAAGTGTGTCTATCAGAGTAAAACCACTAACTTTTCATGGAAGACATGCATATACTGCAGATGTTTGTCTGCATTCGTACTAAGGTGCTGTGACATAATCCTTGCTGTCACTGTTGTTGTCTCCACTGAGACTCCCATCTTCGACTGCGGCTACATAAACACATTATTGCAAAATGATAAAATTACACAGAACTGTGTTATGTCATTAACTAATAAGGTAAATGAAACTAATGGAGTTTCAATTTTCTCCAATTTTCTTTTAGGCTTGTTAGATCCGTTAAATGTTACTTAAACATCATTAAAGGTCCCATATTGTATAAAGTGACATTTCCATGTCTTTTTTGATTATGAAGCAGGTCTAGCTTCTATATTAACACTGTGAAAGTATCAAAGCCTCAGTCCACAGAGAAATGCACACAGCCTGTATTCAGCGACTGAGCCTTAAAACGATCAGACAGAACTTCCCTACTTTGTGATGTCACAACAAAGCAGTCACTGCTCCCAGCCATGCCCCAAGCCCTGCCCACCCAGACCCACCATCCAAGAGTGTTTACCTTTAATCTGTTATATTTTCATTCAATCACTCAGAAAACAGTCAACTAATCAGAGGAGAGGTTTAGAGCCTGAGAAAGGAGATGCAAAACTACATTGAGATGACTTTTTGCTCTTAAAACTACAAATATATTTTCTTATGGATTTCAAAAATTCAAATGAAACAGAGTAAAAGTGTAAAATATGGGACTTTTAAATATAATTTCCATCCATAACTGCACCATCAGTTCACCAAAGCTAACGTCTGACCCTTGTTTATCGCAGGTCAAGCAGTGGGCTGAGAAGCCAGGTGAGTTGACTCACACTGACTCATTTTCATCTACCGCAAGCACAGTTCAAGACTGCGTCACTGCATCAGTCTGAACAGGGGAATCTGCTGGAGCTGAGGAAATCAGCTAAACCCAGTACTCCACTGGGAGAAATCTTATCTTTCATCCACATGAGTGCAAACTTTGGATTTAGCTCAGTCAGCACTGTAACTATCTATAAAACTGCAGGAGGAACTCCAGGACGATCAATAGTTCTTGATAATATCCTGATTATTAAGGCTCACTGGAATGACCCTGAAATTGCTACACCCACTACATGTTCATTCTGTAACTGAGGACCCAGAATCAGCGTGTCCAGCCAACCGAAACACTCTACATCAGGTAAATAATGACGGACGACGAGACAACTGCAAGTAAGTTTAATATTCAGACAGCAGACTCACGCTTGTGGTTGTTCTTGCGCTGGAAGGGTAGCGTGTGTCGCTCCGAGTCTTCCTCCCCCTCCTCATCTGCCAGGTGGGTGTGAGTATAATGGTAACTCAGCCCTGGGCGGTTCTTATAGCGCTTTCCACAGACTGGAAGACACACACACACACACACACACACACACACGTACAGTATATATAATATTAGTATTCTGTACATGTAAGCTAAGAATAGTTACATGAAGAGAAACATGAATGAGGATGTAAAGTTGCACTCACTGTCACAGACGTAAGGCTTGTCTCTGTCTTCAATGGCAGGCAGCTCTTGTCTCTTTCTCATGCCCCCAACACCGTAGGCCTGCAGCAAACACACACACACACACACACACACACACACACACACACTTGTAAATAACTCTCAACTGTACATGAGATACACACAAAAAGTTTGAACTTCCCCTGTACGCACACATACACACAAAAAAAAGAGTGTAAGAGCACACTCCTCATTTGTGTGTTCAAGTGTCTACATACTCACATATACACATTCATGCGCGCACACACGTTTGCATTCTAATCATCTGCTCTCAGTGTAAAGCTCCACTTCCAGCAGGAGGGGGCTGATGACACCTAGCAGGGGAGCAACAGCTCCAATTAGCAACCCTGGTGTCTGCGTGTGAGCATGTGTGTGTGTGTGCGTGTGTGTGTGTGCCTATGTGTATATGTGTGTGTGTGACGCGTTCCAGAATAAATTGTTAACACTTGATTATCTTCCCATAGGATGCCCAAAAAGAGTGCGGAAAAAAACCTGTCTGATCTAATCAAAGTTGTAAAAAAAAAAAAATAATGTCCCAGCATGATTTCAATTTCTGGATCTGTTTGCATGTACCAGTGTTCTTGGTTTGACATGTCATTACATTACAGAGGGTGGCATACAGAGCAGGTGCAAAATCATACTATGTGAAATACATCGAGTCGAAACTATCATATTCTCAGACCTGAAAAAGAAAGATTCTTGTAGATGTGATGGAAATTTTAAATCCCAGATTTACAGGCTGAAACTTTCCTGATAATTCACACGTGCATGTTGTGCTTGGGTATTGTATGTCAGAATATCTTACAGGTTGTCATCTTAAACTGTTGTCTAATTCAGAACTGTTTGTGCTTCACAGGAAGGACACTGAACTTTCACCTCAGGTCCACCACAGTTTGACCGTGAGTTCAGTCTGGAAGATTTTTTGCAGACTTTGGCTTCTTCCTCTTTACTGACAGCCAAACAATGTCTTTCCGAGCTTGTTGGTTCAGTATAAAATGATCATGGATAAAAAAAAAAAAACAGTGATAGTGTCATTGTTGTCTTACCCGTGCTTTGGTACGGTTCTTTCTCTTCGGAACGTCTTCCTCCATCTCATCCACCTCCAGCTCGTGAGGGAAATCCCCGACAAGCAACTTCTATGGGTCAGACATAAAACGAGAGAGAGGGAGCAGTATGAACTGTAAGACAGGTTAGTTTGTTTTGTTTTGTTTTTCTTTTCTTTTCTTTTCTTTTCTTTTCTTTTCTCGACCCATGGGTGGCCATGAAATTGCACTCCTCCCTGCTGATTTTGGGGGTGTTTGCTTAATCCCAGTGGAAGTGTAAGAGCAGAACCATTAACGCTAAACATAGCGAAATGTGTCAACATTTCATTGAAATAAACAATTCGATTAACAACTTCCTCAACTGAAGGGATTCAAAATGCAATTTAGTATTCCACTTCTATAAAGCCAGGGGACTCTCAAGAGGCACATTAAAACAGGAAAGATAAAAAATCAAGCAGCAAGGTCTGAAATATCCTGGTTTTTAGAGCCTTATATGGGTGAAGCCCCCAAAACTTTCCCATAGATAGCCCCTTTTATGAGACCGATCTCCCTCTTCTTTCAAACCCCCCACCTTCAATACAAGAGGCTTTTAGTTTTCATGTCTTTATAGGAAAACACCAGCGTAATGTTGAAAGACTTTAATCTGATTATGGTAAAAAGACAGCAGTAAGGTGCTGAAGTAAAGCCCAGCTGAGACAGCCTCCAGGCTTGGTTGTAGTTACAGGAAGCCTTGGGTTAGAGGCCCTAAACACTACTTTGGCTCTCAAAGAGCTGTGAGGGCCACTCACTCAACAGCTGATTGATTAGCTGTCCATTTGAGTTCAAGAGTTCAAGAGCAGCGGCCTCTAGCTGGTGAAACACTCAGCCAGATGAGCATCAAAGTTTTCGCTCCGAAGTTACTGAGAGCCACATGTTGTATAAAGGACGACGGAGAGCAAAGAGGCAGCTCGATCTTTCCTAAAATGTCCTTTGTTCACAAGGTTGGTCTGTAAAACATGTGAGTGGATTCTGTGTAAAACACCAATACTGGCTGCTGTGCAATCGCACACAGTCACAAGCACATACACACACATACATACACTCTACGCCAGGAGGGAGTTGTCAGAGCCGTGGGAGCCATGTCACCAACAAAACACACACTCGGAGAGAGACAAAGGCAGAGACAAAGAAACACAAACACAGAGGGTAATACAGACAGATAAAAAGAGATGGAGAGGCTGACATAAGAGGAAAACAACAGGAACAAGACACAGAGAACAACAAAGAACTGACGAGGGAAATGAGAGGGAAGAAAGAGAAACGACGAGTCTCACCTGACACTCGCTCATTGGCTCTTCTTCCTTGGTTTCTACCTTCTTGTCCAGGGTTTCCCCGGCGAGCAGCGACTCCAGCACAGGACCATCAGGGATGCCCCCCTCCTTCTTTAGAGAGGCCTCGTAGTCTGGGGAATGAGACAATTGCAATCAGAAAACAGCAGAGATCTCATATTCATGCTGACATGCTCATTGAAGCTGACACTGCCCTGAGGACACGAAATTTGGCTGATTCATGAAGGCACAAGGACCTCGGCAGTGTACAGAGGCTGCAGCGATCATCTGCAATTTGTATGAAATATCACATGACTGAGGGTGTTGCATGAGGGAAGTCTCCACATTTTCTTAACTGATGTTTTCTCTTCATGTAACCCACTTACTACAGAGTAAAACTTAAAGCTACTCAAAGGGAAATAAAAGAAACATGCTAGCAGTTTTTATAGTATTTTCAATGTATTTTTTTATTGTAATTTATTATAATTTGAATGGACTTTTGGGAGACTAGCTTTAAGTTAAAACAGAACAAAATAAAAATAAATAAATAAACAAACAAATAAAAGGGGAAAGTGGCAGGTTAAGGGGTTCGATGTTAATGTCCAGCATTCATTTACATCTGCCCCACAGATTGACGGAGTCCACAATGCTGTTAGTGGAAAAAGTTCCTCAAATGGGCCGGCTCATTTACTCCTTACCGATCTTGAACTCGATCGGTACAAGCCGCGGGTCCTCCAGGATGTTTAGCCGTCTCTTCTTGCGCCAGCAGCGAGCAGGATATGTGTACAACTGACCTGGAGCATGACCTGAAACACAGAGGAAAACACGGCTTGATATAGGACGTACTAATTAGAAAACAGAAAACAAAAGTTTCAAGCATGATGTGCTGGAATATTTTATGATATTCTTACATTGGCTTAAGTTTGTTGTTTTGTTCATGTTTGCTCTGTGACACTGTCCAAAATGCTAACACATCACAGCTTAGTGTATTAGCATGATAACATATACTAATTTGCACGTGACGCAAGTACAGCAAAGGCTGATGGGAATGTCTTTAGTTTTGCAGGTATTTGGTGATAAAATGAAGTCATAGAAACCAACATAGATTAGGGGGTTATTACAATTGATTGAGTGCAACAAATTTCATAACAATCTGCTTAACAGAAGTCAAGACATTTCAACTGTTTCATTTTGAAGTCTTTGGGTTTTTGGTTGCTTCAAGCGTTTACGTCTCCTAGAAATACTGGTGTTAACAAGTGACTAAATGATGCTACAGAGGTTGTCAGGGACCTTAAATGTCATCATCATCATCATCATCTACTCACCAGTCCACCTTTACAGCCTTGTTGTGTTTATACTCACGTTTTTTGCAAACTATGGCTAATTTTGTGAGAGGAAGTGCTTTGTAGAAGAGGTAAGAGCTAAATAAAACTACAAGTTGGAGGTTTAGTGGTGGTGGAGTTGAAGTCATGCAACTGTGCTGTAATTTGTTTACAGCCTAACATTAGCTTTTTTACGTCTTTGGGCTTCAAAAATCATATAAGAGGTGTTTAATTGTGAAGATTACCGTGTTGAACAAAACGTGTCAGTATCATAAACTTTTTATATTAGTTTATATTCTGCAGTAACCCAAAAGCCAATGTAAAAGTCCCATTGGAACCAGCATGATGCTAACATCAGGGCTGGCCTACAAAAAAACATCATCCCTGCGGCACTATTGTGGTAAAAGAGTTGGACTGACTGACTGGCTTTTCCATCCCTAGAGCCACAACTCTAGCATGGCCAAAAATATAAATGGTTGTGGTGTAAATGGTTGTTTGTGGTACTGTACATGCTTCCAACCCAAAACCGTGTAATTATTAATATGGTTTTTAAATATACAGAAAACTACTTTTTCTTGGTTTTAGAAAACTTTATCTGAAGGTTGTTTCTAATGAATAGTCAGCCATTAAAAAATCTATTCAATTTACCAAATAGGAATGAAATCTTAAATCTTAAATACATGCAAATCAAGTCAATCAATTTAATTCGGCACTATTGTATGCAAATCAAGTAAGAGCTAAAAAGTAACTAACAAACAAAAGGATTATACTGGCAGACACATAGCCTACAAACTCAAGTTTTAACACACTCATGCACTCGTGCACACACACACACAAACACACATAAAGTGCACTCTCTCTGGAATAGTTGGTGCCAGCGGCGTATCATTGCCTACAGGGGTGTCTGATTCACTGCCAAAATACACTGATGTTACAGAGAAAGAGAAAGCGATGAGAAAACACCCTTTGGGGAAAGTAAAAAAAAAAAAAAAAGTTGAGGTGTGAAAGGTAGGAGGCCTGGAAAAGAGGAGGAGGAAATGAGGGAGGAAGGAAAGAGAGACAGAAACAAGCAGAGGAGGGGAAGGAAGCCGCAGGACAAATGACTGGAGAGAATAATTTGTGTAGCACAACAGCTGGCAAATACAACACACACACACACACACACCAACAAAGAAGAGTGCTCTGGAGTACTCCTCAAGCGCCAGCCAGCCACTCTTTATTTTTGCCCAGGTATCAAACGCACAAACACACACAGAGAGACACACACCCGGTCCACGGTGGTTCTTCTCCATCCAGATGTAACAGTTGCTCTGGGCGACGCCGGTCTGGGAGTCCAGGAAGGGCAGACGCATGGAGCGCTCGGCACACAGACGGGCATTGTAGCTGCGACAGTGTTCAATGGCCTCCTTATAAAACTCCTCACCGAGACTGAGGGAGGAGAAAGGGTAATAGGAAGAGGGAGGAAGTGTGTGTGTGTGTGTGTATGGGGGGGGGGGGGGGGGGGGGGGG
>NW_019525428.1:26570-31570 GCF_002814215.2 Seriola lalandi dorsalis | reverse complement strand
TGGTATTATGTTTAAGAAAGACTCCACCAATGTCACATTGCACTCCTACAGCACTGTGAGACTCAGCGGTGACAGTTTGAAAAAACAAAGGATCACAGCTGATGCAACAACCTTTTTTTTTTTTTATTCCATGTATTCAAAACCAGGCGCCTGCATTACCCACAATGCAACAAGACCGCTGACAGTCAGACTTAGAAGTGTTACTGCAGCTAAGGTAGCCTTGAGCCTCAAGCAGAGATGAGGAGCGAGTTACAGAGGTCTGATAAGCTCACTTCTTTCTAACACTGCACCACACTCTAGATTTGTTTTATTTTTACGCTTGACGTCTTCAACCAAGACTGACTCAAGTGACATCACTATAGGTAATTTATCAGATTTCCCTTTGGACCCACAAAAGCCTTTTTACAACTTTTTACAACTTTCACATAAGCAGTCGTGCTCCCCAACACCTGTAAGCAGACTTTAATGTTTAAATCAGTCCCTTTAAATCGGCTACACATATATCTCCTAGCAACAAGCAGAAACACAGCTAACAATAAAGTTAGTTATCAATACTGCAGCTTTTGTAGCTTTGACACTTTAAAAACAGGCTACATCTAAAAGAACCTGGCCAAACAATTACCGGTACAGAAGAAAATATTGCATGGCGAGTGGAAAAAACAACCCTAAAACTTGTTCGGGCCTCATCCATTATGCACCATTTTGCAATGATTGGATGAAATTTGTTGTTGTAAGAAAAAGCAGTTTTTACATAAAATCCAAAATGGCAAACCAAAGAATCCTCCAGAAAAAATGTATCCCGTATTAGCGCTATCTGCACCAAAATCTAATCAGTTCCTTCTTGGCCCAAGGCCTAGGTTTCTGCCAAATTTTACTGAGATCTGTTAAATAGTTTTTGAGATATCTGCTAATTAACAGACAAAAAGCAAACAAACTCTGGGGACTAAAAGCCTCCTTGGCTGGGGTAATTATTGAAATTTGCCACAACAACACACTACAACAACACTGTGAAGGTACAAACAGAGCATATAATCATCTTTTATTAGGATAAAAGCAAACTTAGGTTTGAAAGTATTTGACTTTTCGACAAGACACTAAAACAAAAAGAAGATTATTTATGGTTTAATGTCTTTAGAAGCTGGATTAAAGTGTTTTTTTTTTTACAGGAAATAAGATGTGTATGTGTGTGGGGGTGGCTTTTTTTGAAAATGTCAAGTAGAATAAACTATCCTGGTTGGAAAAAAGGAACAAGGACAGATTCAACTCTACCATCAGACCCAGCAGATGCTGGTGAGGTCTGACAGCTCGCGCGTGGCGTCTTCAAAAACCTCCTAAACCAGTTCTGCGGCCCGTCACCGAATGTATGACATTTAAAGGATGTGATCAGGGCGTCAATATGTGAGGAGCGCTGTAGTCATGTCCGTTAATGTGTCGCTGGGAATGAGCTGCTTGCCTAATGCTGAAGAGAACATGTTTCTTTCGGGCTCTGAGTCTGCAACTGGCTGTGCGTATGAGCATAGGAGTATTTTATGGAGGTGTGTCGGCAGAACTTTTCCTAATCCTCCCTGCGGTTTACAATAAACTAATGAAGAATGGAGCAGGATAGAGGTCGGTTAGATCCACACAGCCAGTCAGACAGTGTTCGACCATTATAAAATACTGCAGGTAAAAGCAACACCTAAATGCCTGAATTTCAAATTAGAGTGTGTACCAGTCGAAAGCGTGTGTCGCTAAAACAGAGAGGCAGCCGTTCCCCTGGACACAAGTATACCTACTGTTTGCATATAAATAGTCATGAAGTGGGAAAGTAAACACTCATACACGCTGAGAGGTGCTCAAAGTGTCGCATACATTCAAAGAACACGGGTCCACAAAGCCTTACATACTGCCTTTTAAAATATTAAGAGTAACATGGTGAATAAAAGACTTGAACTTCAAGAGCTGCACTGGTGACCAAAGTGGAATACCAGAGAGAGAGCGACTGAGTGGAAGGGGGGGAAAAAAAGGAAAACATTCAAAATGTAAAACAGCTCACCCCTGAGCTCCCTATCCACCTCCTCCCTCAGCACCGCTCTCACTTCAAACCCCTACTCCCTTCCATCCCTCCATCACCTCCATCCTTCTCTCCTCTGCTGCCTTTAGAGGTACTGGAATAAGCCCCCCCCCCTTCGATAATAAGTTGACAGCTGTAGAAAATGGCTTCTTTCAATTTGGGTGCTCCCAATCTCATTATATTGTGATAGCAGAGCTGCATGACTGTTTGCCTGTTTGGAGGCTTGTACGTGAGAGGTGCAGAGGATCTCAGAGTGGAGGCTGAGAGGGAGATGCACAAAGAGAAAGAGAAAAGTTGGGAGAAGACACTTGAGGAAAGAGAGAAAGGGGAATGAGAAGGGCAGAAGAGGGAAAATGAGAAAGCACCAGCAGAACGAGCAGAAAGGTAGAAGGCGAAGAGGTGAGAGGAGGAAAGGGACGAGCAGTAAGACAGAGAGAGACTGAAGTATTGAGCTCTGCAGAGCCAGAGCAGGACGACCTGTGAAAAGCTTAGCTCCCTGACGTTTAACAGCTGCAGACAGACACGTCTCAGGAACCCTCTATTACTGCTGCATTATATCCATCACAGAAAAATCACACTTTCAAAATCAATTTGTTAAATAATAATCTTCTTCTCTAAGATTCGATTAAAAAATTGCTTTGAAGGGTCGGGAAGAGCGTGATCAGCAAACATTCCCTCAAATGCTATCTCTCATCATGGCGACCAGCTTGCTATGAGTGAGCCTGAATTTCAGAGAAATAGACCTATTCTTAATTCAGCAAGGGACAACCTGTCCTCTCTCATGGATTGCATGAGGAACACAGATAATGCTTTAAAAACAGAGTTACATGAAGTTAATTTTTACTGGCTGACACATGTGCTTTGAAGTTAGCAGCCACTGGTAAGTTCATCAGTAGCACACTTCCTGTCAGAATGTAAAGATAAAGCTAAGTGACGTTGTGCACATGCTGCGCTGCAGAGAATCGCAGTTATACGTTATGGGAATTACATTTATTTGCTTTGTTGGCAAGACTTAGATGAGAAGACGCTAGATATGAGGCTAACTCACAGCCAGGAGACTGTTAGCTTAACTTACTACACAGACTGCAAACAGGATCTTGTTTGTTTAATACATACAACGATGTTTTGCACAGAGCCAGGTTAGGTGTTTCCTCAGTTCCAGTCTGTGACCTATAGGCATCATATTTAACATACAGACATGAGAGTGATATAAAACTTCTCATCAAACTCAGTGAGCAACATCTTAATGTAAATGGAAAAAAGAAACATTTACATTAAGATTTTGCTCACTTGCAAAATTGGTAAAATATGGTTGCAAAATATTTAATTCAATACTTCTCACTGCTAAGACACAATCACAGCTACTTTACAAGAGCTAGCTCAACATATTTGATACCTTTTCGATTCAGTAGTGGAATAGTAGAGCGCGTTTAAAGAGGGTTTAAACACATGGTTACAAAGCAGCGTGTGGTAGTATATTCACTTTATAATTCTTCGCTTTTGTGACCATGAAAACAGGAGAATGTTGACATAGCTAACCTGCCGCCTGCTATTTATTTGCTATTCATATGTTGATTATGTTGATTGTATTGTCTTCGCTTGCTGTTTTCTAGTTTTGTTGTTTTGTGGTGTGCTGTGTTATTCTACCACAGGGGAACACAGACGACCACAATGGAAATATAAAGCCTTCAGGTTTTATTGTGTTTTCATTCTCGGTTATTTTTAATGTATGTAATGACTGCAGTGCAGTGTGAGTTTTTTTTTTTATCATCCAATACATTTAGTCATTCAGTCACACTATATATATTATATATATATATATATATAAAACACAGACCACAGAGAGGAACAGACAAACCAAACTGCCCATCATCAAACCACACCGCAGATGAAGAGAGGGGAAACCTGACGCCGCGCCAGCCCACACATTGTGGGTATATGTCTCATTCAGCATGAAAGCTAATTTTACAATTCTATTCAATTTCATTTTTGTAATAGTTTCAACATTTATTGCTATTTCAGGTTCATTCCAGCTATATTTTGGACTAATGGATGCACACAGACTCACAAGTGCACAGAGAAATACTAGCAGCTTTGGTAATTAACTGGCATAGAGCCAAATCTCCAACAAACTGGAGCTGACTACCAAAAATGTCCAGGCAGACATGACGGAAATGACAATCACACAGGCCTGCACTGTGCAAGGGCACAAAAACAATACAAAGGACACCTGTGCACGTGTATGCATGTGCGCACACACACACACACACACACACACACACACACACACACACACACAAAGAAATGTATGCTAGCAAATACATGCACATACTGTAACAAAACAAAGCAAAGAGGACGTACACTAATATGCACACACACGTAGAAATAAAACAAAGAGTTAGATGCAGACACACGTGGTATAATATTATGAACCTCTAACGAGAGGAGTACACACGCTAAATCATGATTAGATGAGGAAAAGGAATGAGAGCGCCTAGAGCGTGTAGTTTGTGTGTATATGTGTGTGTATGAATCTTAAGCCCACACTGAGCTGTCTGCCTCAGCCTGCACTAAGCAAACAGCAGGGAGGGAGAGGCCTTCATGGAAACACTGAAGAAACTGGAGAGTACATACACACACACACACACACACACACACACACACACACACACATATAAATAAACACACTCGCGTTCCTGACAGGCAGTTGACATACAGCCTTCCTAAAAAGCACAGCCACCCCACCAGGCCCACCCCGGCTTAGCTATTGTCTGAATCTCTGGGTGATCCTTCACGTCCCATCCAGCAGGAGAAGTCCACTTCAGCACACACTGAGTCCAGTGTTGCAGCCATACTCAGCTAAAACACACACACACACAAACAAACACACACTGCCGGCAGCAATTTATGGTTAAGGTGCAATTAACCACACCAATTAGCTGTTTCT
>NW_019525428.1:16570-21570 GCF_002814215.2 Seriola lalandi dorsalis | reverse complement strand
ATACTATCACAGCCAATCAGGGAAGCAGACAGTTGCCCAATGAGTACCATTGCAATCCCCTCTCCTGTCAAGTGCTCTTCAAAACAGGCACGTACAGGGCAGTCGTTCATGGAATTGCACGAAATGTCGCCTGTGTCTGCATCTCAGAGAGGCTGACAGACAGACAGACAGACAGACAGACAAGCAGATAGACAGACAGACAGACAGACAGACAGACAAACACATACACAGGCAGGCAGTCTACATCCCATATTCCTGCTCAGGTAAAAACCTGCACAGCATCAGTTGTGCGCCCCTGCTTTGTACACAGGTCTTGTGACTTTTCTTTGTTTCAAACTGCCTAAGCTGAATCTTTTGTGTGCTCAAACTCTCCTCGGTTGAATGTTTATATTGGAGCTATTGTGGTTTTTGTCCGGCTAGATCTGTGTAAGTACCCGCTTACAGACGCACATCAGCCACCTTTTTGGCCGGGAGCCCAGGCGGGCAGCAGGCGTCTGCATTCCGCTGAAACCAGTCTCAGAAAAACAAAAAAGGACCCCCCCAAAAAAAACTGCACAAAGGGGATCATCACAGGTGAAACTTCACGGGAAATCAACCCTTTAAAATATCACTTAGCGGAAATAAATATCCGCTGAGATGCACGTTTAGTCTAAAACGCCGGATTGCAATTTAGGTTTAATTATAAGCTTTATTATGGGCGCTAAAAATTAATGCAAGTCTCGGAGTTGAAGCCGTGCACCAGTGTATTTACCTCATCCTATATATTTGCGAGAGGTCCGGCAGGAAAGGTAACGCTGCAGCCTAAAACCTGAGCAGTGAGCTTCATTCTGCCTACCTGCTTACCCCCTCTCTGTCCAAAAAATGTGCACACAGGTGCTGTAAAGCCATCTAAGCTCCCTGCCTCCCGGCCAGCCTGCCACTCCAGCCTGGCTTTGACCGTGATCTTGGCTGGCTACACTGGCAAGGGACATACCGGGTCACCCAAGTCTACCTCCAGCATTCCTCCATATCCCTGCGCACACGCTGCTGTTGGCTCAGGGAAATGGTTATATGTATTGCATCGGAGCGCACAATAATCCCCTCATGCCCAAAACACAGAAACCCCCCGTCAGCTTTAAATATAACTTTTCTTTACGGCTGATTCGCATCCCGTGACATTATCTCTATCTCTGCTGTATGCATTGCATGCATGTATAGATGTGTTGGTAATCATGCTGAGAATTATCTGGGAATTTAAGGGTCTTAAATTGCACTGACAGCATGCAAAAATAGCAAAAGCGCAAACGCTCAGGAAATGTGTGGTACTTACGATTTGAGGGGGTTCTGTACCGCTGTGGCCATTTTGATATAGTATGATAGAATGCAACACTGCAGAGCCCGGTATTGTACATGTAATGTAGCAGCTATTTCAATTTCATTCATTCTCTGGGGCTGCGGCTGGAGCGAGCAGCCAATGGGAGGCGGAAGCGCTCTGTGACAGCTTTGGGGAAGTGTAGTTTTTTACGCATGTCAACATGAAACATGCCGAGGAGGAGAGTACTACAAATACCGGCGGGGATAGCGGTTTAAGTGGACCACAGTCCCGCCTCGGACTTGTAAGGGCAAAGCCATCCCCCAAGATTTCGAAATTATAATAAAAATGTCTACAGTTATGTCAAGGTTGGGTTGCGGGACTGTCTGTCAGTCTGTGGATGCCAGCTTCGCTTATGCTTTGTTGCCCTGTCTGGATAATGACGATGGGCGAGGTGTGAATGAGGTCTCCTAAAATTGCATCACATCATAGAAGTTGCAACTTGTTGGATACATTTCATGATGAATTAATTAAATTAGAAATGAATATTAATACATAATTTAAAATTTATTTGTCTTTGCATATAGGGTATGTGCACAGGAGGGCAGCAGGTGTTAATTTCTTGAGGTATTGGCCAGATATCACCTTACCTGTGTGCATAATATAGAGAAGTTTAGCAATAAGAAGACATACAATTTTATTTTCTTTATTTTCAGAAAGGTATTACTAACTTTCAGTTAACATATAATGGTGTGCAATTATAATCTGCTAAAGAAAAGTTATAAAAGCTGCATCATATTAAATTACAGGCTGTTACCCTTTATTAACAAGTTAAAACTGTCTATTTTAGGGCAGATTAAGAGACATTGTGTCTACATAACCTTACATTAGTGGTGGCATGCTGATAGACCCATGGTTAATCTTATATTATCTATGCTATGTAGCCCTGCACTGAGAAGCTTTAATTATTCATTAATCAGGGGCTATGGGTTGGGAGTAGGCCTATAATTGATTCTTTCAGACATTTGTCTCTCATGGTTGAGTCCAGAGAAAGACTGGGACCCTCTTCAAACCCCTTACTCCTCAATCCTCAATTCGTTCCTTCCTTAATTCCTTCCCATCTGCTTTCTTCCTCTGCTTGCTCACTTGTTTCTTCTAAAAAAACCCCACCTCAGATGGTATAGCCTATTATTTTACATAGACTACAGATGAATGTGTTATACTGGACTAACGCTTATTACAACTATTGGAAGGAAGGAAGGAAGGAAGGAAGGAAGGAAGGAAGGAAGGAAGGAAGGAAGGAAGGAAGGAAGGAAGGAAGGAGGGAGGGAAGGAAGGATGGAGGGAGGTTTGGAGCTCAGCCAGGACTGTTAGAGCAGCAATGCTGGAATTTCTTTCTCCATGTCATGTTAGCAGTGGCGCCGCTCTGAAGCCATTCAGTGACATGTGATATTTATAGATCTGTGCTAACAAATATTTAATGAACATTAGCAGGCAGCTCTAACACTGGCAGCAGTGCTCCAATAAAACACTCTCCGCCAGTTCAATGGAAACTTTGATTCTGTGTGTATTGCTGTGATTATGAATACGTTGCTTTTTAAAAAAAAACGCATAATTTTCAGTTTTCGGTAATGGGACAGATGTATGGACTTGAGTTTATCTGGCTTTTATAATTTATCTAAGATTTCAAAAAATCTGCTACAGAATTCATATACAATTTGCAAGGTCGTCTCGTTTATTTTTATGCTTTTGTTATTCCATGATTTCTGAAGTTTGTTGAATGCCAGTTCGTGTGTTATGCCTGATTTTGACCACACGGTGGTGCTGATGCATCGGCAGCCAAAGGTGCGTCTTACGTCACGTCCTTGGCTCCTCCCGCAGCGTCAGCAATACACGCGCTGTTGTTGTGATTGACAGACGGACTGGAGTCATGATGAACTTTCGGTTTGCTTCTTGCCGTCTCAAATATGTTTTAAGTCACTAAACAACGATGTCCGACATACTGATGAAGGAAATGGAGAGTTTATCGATCAGTCCAATGAAGCCAGAGGAGCGTCCAGACGATGTCCGGAGCTTCCTGCTGGTGGATGAACAGGAAAACCTGCAGGTAAAGTTAGCTAACGTCAACTGAGCTAACGGTAGCTAACAATTAGCTGCTAGGCTAAGAAGAAGAAGAAGACAACGCACATGCTAATGAAGGCCGATAAGTATCTGTTGTCACTGATGCTAACAGTTACAGCACCGATACGTGAGCCATACTAGCTTTCAAAACACCGAGCTAAAGTCACGTTAGTATCGTCAACTGATTAAAGTAAGCTTGTGACAGATGTTATCTCCATTATTTTCAACTGTAGCAAATAATTACGCCTGTCACGTTGAACGTGTTTAATCCAAAGATATGTTTTCGATAACGAGTGCTAATGATACCCCAAAGAGATGGAAGGCAAAGACTATAACGGAGGGAGGCAGAGCAGCAAATGAGTGACTCACTGGGAAAGTCCCTGGTGAGTCATACAGTACAACTGACCCGCAGGGAGGCACCATCTCATTGTGTTGTTGTTATAGCTGTATTCGGTAATGATTATTTTTATATTAATCCATGTACCCTGGGATGTATGCACAGCCAATTTAGTTCTTAGTGTGTGTCCTTAGAGCGCTAAAGATTCAGTAGCATACTGGTAATGAATACAACCTTCATTTTCGCAGATTTTATTTTTTATTTTTTGTAGACGGAATGTAAATAGTCCCATCCATAACACGCCATAGATAACTCTGTATTGTGTTGTATGTTAAAGCTTCCTGTCATTCAAGACTGTATTATTCACACATTCAATTAGACTTTCTCTTGATTCAGCGAAGTCAACAGGGAAGCCAGTGATGTCATGTTAAGGCATCCCAGCATCCTCATCCATCTGCTGTACATAAACAGCTTGGTGTTCTCTCCTCTCCCTCCAGGTCCGTGATGAGTCTGAGTTTGTGGACAGACTCGGGTGTGGGGATGTTGCAGGTGTCAAGGTCGTCTCCATTTTTGGCAACACCGGCGACGGGAAGTCCCACACCCTCAACCACATCCTATTCGATGGCGAGAGTGTGTTCTACACCTCAAAGTCCCCCAGCTCCTGTACGGTGGGAGTCTGGGCTGCCTACAACCCCACCCTCAGCCTGGTCGCCCTGGATACTGAGGGCCTCTTGGGAGCTGCAGTCAACCAGAACCAGAGAATGCGGCTGCTGCTGAAGGTAATTTTTGTTTTCCCTGGTTGGTTTTTGTTGGATAGCTGGATGTGTTTACACAAAATAGTAAATCACAAATACTAGTTTGCTGCACATCAATCACTGTACAGCTCACTTCACATTTGGTGTCCGTCATTAGGGTGAGAAATGTAGTGCTGATAAAATTTTGGCTGTGGCTAGTGTCTTCTGTACTCAGACAGTTTTATAGCTAATATTTAGTAATCTTTTACACTCACTGTCATTTAATAGATCCCAAATTGTGTTATAATTCCTCAAGACCCCCAGTTTTCTGCCCCAGCTCAGTGTTGCTCCAGTGCCATGTGATGCTGGCAGTATCAGCACGCAAGTGTGAGAAGGGTATCAAGTATGTCCTTGTAAACTTAGTTGGCTGGTAAAATAGTTATTGTCCTCACACAATTAGCAGATATTGTGTGTTCAAATCCTCTGTCTTAGCTCTATACACACCTGCTCCTCTCTC
>NW_019525428.1:5000-16538 GCF_002814215.2 Seriola lalandi dorsalis | reverse complement strand
CACAAAATAGTAAATCACAAATACTAGTTTGCTGCACATCAATCACTGTACAGCTCACTTCACATTTGGTGTCTGTCATTAGGGTGAGAAATGTAGTGCTGATAAAATTTTGGCTGTGGCTAGTGGCTTTTGTACTCAGACAGTTTTATAGCTAATATTTAGTAATCTTTTACACTCACTGTCATTTAATAGATCCCAAATTGTGTTATAATTCCTCAAGACCCCCAGTTTTCTGCCCCAGCTCAGTGTTGCTCCAGTGCCATGTGATGCTGGCAGTATCAGCACACAAGTGTGAGAGGGGTATCAAGTATGTCCTTGTAAACTTAGTTGGCTGGTAAAATAGTTATGTGATGTGAATTTTGGCCTTTACCAGCTACTGTTATTCTTTTATTTATTGCCCTCACACAATTAGCAGATATTGTGTGTTCAAATCCTCTGTCTTAGCTCTATACACACCTGCTCCTCTCTCTTCCAGGTATTGGCAGTGTCTGACATTGTAGTCTATCGTACACGAGCCGAACGCCTCCACAACGACATGTTCCAGTTCCTGAGCAGCGCCTCTGGGGCCTACCTGAAGCACTTCACCCCGGAGCTCAGGGCCCTTTCCAGCCGCTGTGGTCTGGATGTGCCCCTCTCTTCCCTCGGGCCTGCTGTCATCGTCTTCCAAGAGACAACACACACTCAGTTGTTGGGTCAAGGTAGGGGAAAAACACACCATTAGTTTTTCAAGTATAATTCTTTACCTTTATGAAGAATGTGTTGTATGGGTTTTAATTTCCTTGTGTTTCCTTTTTCTGTAGACTCCAAAATGGCCGGCCAAGCCGACACACTGCTCCAGAAGCGTTTTCACGACCTGGGCTTGAGCACAGAGGCCTTCAGCTCGGTGCAGTACGTAGGCACCCAGACGATCAGGCCTCCCACAAACTACAACAGTCTGCTGCAGGCTGTCAAGCAGCAAGTGAAGAACACTCACACACGCTCCCCTCGCCAGCCTGGGATAGTGTTTCACGCGCTAGAAGTAAGTGGTACACTGTTACCTTTGGTGTTAAATAGACAAAAAGTAAAGTTTTAGAGAACTGAAACAGAGAGATGAAGAAACCTCTGCTCATTGTTTCCCCAGGCCCTGAGTGAGCGTTTCTGTGGGGAGCTGTCTGATGACAAGATGACCATGTACTCCTTCTTCCCAGACGAGTACTTCACCTGCTCTGCTGTCTGCCTCAGCTGCAAGTAAGTCGTTACAAACAGTTTTCAGCAGGTAGTCGGTGTCTTTGTTATTTTCACATTTTCTTCTTTCAAGAGATTGAATTGGGCCTGAAATCTTTAGCTAGGCTTACAGCTCAAAAGATTTCTCCTGAAAGCCTGGTTCAGATAAAATGAATTGAAATCAAATCAAATAATTCGGTCAGAGATGAGAAATTACAGTTTCATCTGCTGTGCAAAATCAAACTTCTCACCACTTACCTTGTTCGGTTACACTTATTTTCCCAAATCTCCTTTTCTGGCTTCTGAGAATTAAGGAAGGATTTAAAATAACCCCTTGATAATATCAGGTTTTATTGCTGATAACTAAGAATGTCGGGGGTGGCTGGATTACACCAGTAAGTACACCAGTTCTCCACTGCTGGATGTTTTATGAGTGATCTGAGCTCCCGTACTCCCCACCTCACTCCAGTCCACTGTCCATGAGTCTGTTTCTCTGTTTCACAGAGAATAGTATTGTTCATCCGGCCTTCATGGTGACAGGACTCGTGGCCATTTTAAACTCTGTTGTTGTAGAGTATTTTTCTTTGTCTTTAAACATGTCTGACAGGGATCTGTCTGAACTTTTGACTAAATGTAACAAACAGAACATCCTTCCTCTTCTGAATCCGTTTCAGGCTTTCATTGCCAGGTGGAGAAGAGAACTTGTGAGTTGTCCCTGGCTGAAACACAGTGTTGGAAGTTATTCCTTTAAAGCACAAATCTGTTGTTGCTCTTGTGGATGTTAACTGTCTCCCCAGTGGGACACATGAAAATTGATGTCTTTTCCATGTTTTTGGAATGAAGACATGGAAGTCCCCAACTGCTCGTATTTCTACTTTATGGAAATCTGAGAGGAAAGAGAGTGGGAGAAATCATAACACTGGTTCTGAAAGGATTCAGTTCTGGATTAAAGGAGTCATAGTTGAAACTTGTACAAACCCTCAGTCTGATGTCTGTCATGTTGTCTGAACCATTTTGTTTTCTGTCTCACCTCCAGCATACGCTGTAAAAATGGAATGAACCATCTGAGAGACAGGGTTCCTCACATGGCAGATGGGCTCTGCCAGTATGCACACCAGTACAACAACAAGGTCCTCATCTGTAAAGTAAGAGTGACTCCTGACACTGGCACTGTTCAGAATGTGACGCTGCTTATGTGGTTTCAACTGTACGTATTGTTTCATTTTGTTTCTTGCTCCATATGTTTATATGTCTACATTATTATCTGTGTGTTGTGTCTGTAGCGGTGCTATGAAGGAGGCAGGGAGGTGATTGTTGTACCCAAGACGTCAGCTTCCTCTGACAACCCATGGTTTGGGCTGGCCAAATATGCCTGGTCAGGGTAGGTAAACACACACACACACACACACACACACACACACACACACACACACACACACACACAATCTTATCAAATGACCGTTGCCCTCTGACCCTCTCTTCCCCTCCCTCCCTCAGTTATGTGTTGGAGTGTGCTAGCTGTGGTGTAATCTACCGCAGCAGACAGTACTGGATGGGAAACCAGGACCCTGAGAGCAGTGTGGTGCGATCTGAGGTCAAGCATGTCTGGGAGGGGGTGAGTACTACTTTCCTCATTTCCTGGACTTTTAAAAAGTTTTTTTTAACCTGCACTCTTTAAATTTGTGTATTGGGTATTAATCTGTTTAGATTTGAATCATTTAAAGTGCAGTTTGGATCTCACTGTTTATTTGACAAATAGTTTTTAATAATTGACCCGCAGGTGGAAATATAGGGTTTTTTTTATTTTCTTAACTTTCTTAACTCTAAATTTAAGCATATTGCAACCAAAGATTGTAACTCATCCTTTAGTGTTACATACAGTCAGCATCCAACAAGAAAACTTGATACTGAAATTATTGTTGTGGCTTCTGGTGGATGAGATTATACAGTGTTAGCTATGATAGTTATTCCTTGAGGCCAGACCAAAACATTCATTCGCTGAGATGATATGATTTTTGAGTTTCTTTTTTTATGCTGAACGTTTCATTCTGACAAGGTTTGAGGTTGCAACATACTGTACGCAACGTTGCTTATGGAGAAACTGACTATATCTTGCATGATGTTTGGTCCGTGGCTACTTTCACCAGACAGAAGTCCCACAAGTGACACATTTTAAGCATTTTGCACAGCTACAGTCAAGATCAATTTAATGGTACTGTAATGATTCAATCCTCTTTTCATCTGTCTCTCTTCCTTCCCTCTCTGACTTTACTTGTTGACTCTAAACTCCCATGTGGCTCCCCTCTCTCTTTCTTTCAGTCGGACACCTTCCTGACCAACCACCAGAACGCCGCCCAGAGGGTCCTGGATGGGATGAACTACGTGATTCAGTCAGTGTCGGAGTACAGCACCGGCCCCACCAAAGCTGTCACTGCCTGGCTCACTGACCAGGTGGCACCCCCCTACTGGAGACCCAACACAGGGATCACAGTGAGTAGGAAGAACCTAAGCTGAGACACACAAGAAACACAACAGGGAAGTTCCATGTGCAAGTGTTTGATATTGTTGAATTATTTATTCGCTCAGTGCCTGTGTTAATAATATTATCATGTCTGTCCTTCCGTTGTTATATCATCACCTCCAACCCATACTCCTCAGGAGTGTCATGGGTGTCAGAGGGTGTTTGAGGAGGCAGAGAGGAAGCACCACTGTCGATCTTGTGGCGAGGGTTTCTGCCATCCCTGCTCCAGCCACAGGATGCCGGTGCCAGAGAGGGGTTGGGGTAATGGCCCTGTCAGGGTGTGTAAGGCCTGCTACCGCCAGGGAGGCCCGCCTGACACCAACAGTCAGGGTAAGGCACATGCAAACATTGAACTTCAAACAGGAAATTTGTGTATAAAACACCACTCAAACAATGCTGAAAATTAAATTAGATAAAAGGTCAGTCATGAAAATGTATGAAAGGTCTTCTATATAGTAATTATAGTTCTTAAAGCCACAAGTATTGGCAGTTTATTTACATGAAGTAACCGTGAATGCTGTATACAACATGAATTGATGACTAATGATTCATTAATCTGCTAATTATTCTCCACATGAAGCGATTAATCATTTGGTCTTTAAAACATCAGAAAACAGTGAAAGTTGCCCATAACATGATGTCATTTTTTGTTCAACCAATTGTACAAAACCTCAAAATATTAAATTTCTGCTGCTGCTTTATGGTTTTTGTTATTGCTGTTTTTGCAAAGATTTGTGTCTCTCTGTTTCTCACACACGTGCACGCTCTTTGTCTTCAGTGTGCAAGGTGGAGCCTCGTGGTCTAATAGCTCGCAGGGTGACGGAGGTGGCTCAGTCTACACTGGACATGGTCACCACAGCTGTGGACTATCCTCTCTGTAAGTGCAGCTGCAGTTTACCCTCATACATGCACACACACACACACACACACACACACACACACACACACACACACACACACACACACACTGACAATGAACCTGTCTGTCATGGTCTGTCATGGCCATAGGAAGAAATCCCGTTGATTGACCATCAAAAAATCAATTAAGTTTTTACTGGCGCTGTGTGTCACTTTACCAGCCCTCTCTGTGTGCCTGTGTGTGTGTGTGTGACAAGAGTCTGCTGCATGAGCGCGTGCTGGGATTGAGCTCATGCTAAACAATATGCTTCATTAGATCAACCCTCACTCACCCCTCACACCCCACACACCCCTCCATCGCCAGAAATAGAATCTAATTCTGTGGATGAGATGAGAGACAGTCAGTGATAACGAAACAGTGATTATTGTGTTTATCACACACCACATAGACTCCTGCCTAAAAAATGAAATACAAAATGAATTGCAATGATGATGGTAATGATCTCAACCCTGTGGTAGACATCACATGACCACAGTATTGCAGGTATGCAGCCCTATGGTCAAGTAGCATCTGACAATTACATCCGTCTTGTGCACATCTAACCATAAATGGAGGAATTTCTTTCTGTCTGTTCTATGATTTTCCCGACAACCGCTCATCCGATCGACTTCAAACTTGGCTGATGTATTTCTGAGGAAGTGCAATGTCGACCAAAAAAACAAAAATTCTTTGGATGAGCAATTCTTGACAAAGCTTCAAACATCACTTTTCTACTTTTTACATGGCGCAAAGAAACAGGTGGAACCACTCAGACAATTTAACGCATGCACATGCCAGGGTTTTAGGCATGGCTCAACTATGACAGTACCTTCTACGATGTCAGCAAGATGCGATCGGAGCAGAGCAGCCAACTCCAGCAGTAACAAACGAGACAGACTGCAGGGTGTATTACTCAGGACCCAAGGACGTGCTGTCAAAATTGTGAAGTTTGGATGATGCTCTCAAGAAAGCTGCCAACTGGATTAACACAGGCCAAGCAATCAACCCCTATTGACGGGCACATTTCGAACGGGCACTGCACTAGTGATTCTAATCACCAGTCTTACAGAGTAAAATTGTCTTTATCAAAATGAAAGAAAAGTTTTATTTCTCTTTCTGTTAGATAAGTTTAACTTATTTCACATCTTGTTGTTGCTTAGGACTGAACATACCAATGGCTGCCATGTTGCAACAAACCCTGCTCACAACAATAAATAGTTGACTCTAAATTCTGGCACTTGATGGTTCACCTGCAAGGAATTAATGCCATAAATAAGCATCTAATGGGATAGATGCTGTCAATCCATCTGAGATATTTAATGGCTGTTTGGAGATTTACTCCATAAACATTAATGGTGCTTGCGACCCTGTGAAGTGATTCACACCAGCCCCAGTGTATATAATATAAAGCAGTCTCACAGGATGGTCTGTTCAGGACATGCATATAATGCTCTAATAAAAAAAACATACAGCCTCAGCTGAAAATCTGAAACTAATTATTTACTGTTCCGTCCAATCCCCTTAGGTTTTGTGAAGGACGTGGCTCGGCCAGACTACTGGGTGCCAGACCAGGACATCACCCAGTGTCACCAGTGCTCCAAAACCTTCACTTCAGTCATGTCCAAACACCACTGCCGGGCCTGCGGACAGGGCGTGTGCGGACCCTGCTCCACACACATCAAGCCTGTGCCTTCCCGAGGCTGGGACCACCCAGTCAGAGTGTGCGACAGCTGCCACGCCCGCACAGACAGTCTGTGATTTTTACAACCAGGAGAACTTCTCAAAAAGTGCACTCTCTCTGTTGGTCCAAAAAACACTGTGAATCCTGGCGCTGCTGCTCCAAGACAACAAGGGGGAACAACTTAACAGCACTAAATGGTAAAACTGGAACCAGCCTTGTATTTGTGTGAAAAGACGAGCTGTTCAGACGTTTCAATTGATCAACACCTGGATTCCAGACGTTTATCAGCGCCGACCCAGGATCTGTTTTTCATCTCATCTGCCCTCCGTGACCAACATGACTCTGCATCACTTATGTCACTACAGCTCCAGTCAAACTGCTTCAAGTCTGACTGGACAAATGGAAATCTGTTTTTGACTGACTGGTGGTAATTTTGAAAATGAAGACACACAACTCTCCTCAGTTCTTATTACAACTGAACAGCCTGAATTCTTCCTCCTGCCTGCTCTTCTTTGTTAATTCATCCGTGTTTGCACAGCTCTGCAGCAGGCTGCTTATTCTCAATCTGAAGATTTCTTTCCCTAAAAATGACAAGACAAGTAAAAGAGATGCACTGGCAATAGTGGTATTTTAAAGTTTAAAGGATTTTTAACCCTCTTTATTTTAAAGACTATCAAGCCATCAGAACCACTTGCATTGTTCTTTCAACTATTTTGTAAAGGCTTCAGAAGTGAAGTGAAGTGATTTCTTCTTCTCACAGTCGTTTTCTGAACCATCTGACTGACTTGCGGAGCCCGGCGAGGAGGGGCATGAAAAATATGGACGGTAGAAGAGCCAGAGCAGTTAAGACCTTTGTTAAAGGTGTAGCTTAGCGTGTATCTGCATCACTCAGGGCAGAACAAATAAACAAGAGCTACAGGAGCGTGTGCCTTCATGGGAATATGGATTCCCATCTCTGTAGCTCCTACACTTTGTTTTTTGGGATCCCCCCCCCCCGTATGTGCAAGGACTAATGAGATTATTCGTGCCTAAATAGAGCTTTGTAATTTATAGCCTTGCTCCTCTAATTCCTACAGTTGTATCTACAATATGATGAAATGGAATGGAAGATGATATTTGTAGCATAACACATTATAGACATTCCAGTATATGGAAATACCTGTGTATTGATGTAGATTTACCTTTCTGAGGTCATTATAATAAGTGGGCGATGTATTGAGCCACTGATGCTTCAGAAAGATTTCTAAATATAATGAAAACAGCTGCACTAGACTGGAGTATTGAGTTGTTTTGACTTTTTTTTTTTTAAAAAAGGTATTCATATGAAATTACTTGCAATGTAAAGTACAAATTATATACACATTCTTGGAAATTACACTTTGTTTCAAAGGGAGTTTCTCTGTGTAACATACTGGATGCATTAATGCTGCTTTTCTCTCTGTGTGTAGAAATAACCATTTCAAGTTTAAAGATGTTTTCCAGTGAAATTCAGCAACTGACAATCTTACATTTGTTTCCTTAATAAATCAGGCACATCCAAATAAAGAAAATCAAGGGAAATTTTGTGTGTAAATGTATTTAGTCACTTACTTCCTTTTTTTTCTCATTATTTGCATGAATGTTGAACGTTGCTGCAGAACTAACTGCAACATAAAGACAATGGCTGTGTCTGAAATCACTCCCTTGTGCACTCAGTCAGTGCTCCATAAGTAATAGACACTCAATAGTATTAGTGTAGTAGACATTACAGACGCCCATGAATCATCATCATTTCCTGGTCTCATGGACAGGTATAGTGTCACACAGCAGTTACATGTGCAGCTGTAAAATGAAGTGCATTGAATCATGGGATTGTTAGCATAAATTAATCCACATGCCAAGTACAGGAACTATATAGTGGATACATTTCACACTTAAAATAAACGGTGTAGGATAAATACAGTGCACTAAACAGTAAACTGGGAGTGATGCTGAACACAGCCAAACAATGGAATACAAGGATATATAAAAAAGTGATTTTCCTAATGATAAATAATCAAAATCAATATCTGATGTGAGGATATAACCTGCAGATTTACTTTGAACAGCATCACTCATTTTATTAATGGATTTTTACCCCATTTTTGGAGGAGAGTGAAAAATGTTTGTGTCCTATAATTGACAGTGTTTTCTTTCCCTCTCTTCCTTGCGTTTTGCTTTTCTTTAATTAATCAATTTTTGAACAACAGAGTAATGTACCAAGTGAGCTGTTTTTCATTTAATCCTATTACATATCCTACATATAAACTTTTATTAGCAGATGCCATTTGTTTGAGCTCTGTGGCTGTGAGCAGTGGGGCTGGTGTTTGTGAGGCAGCTCATTCTCCTCTTGGCTTTAAGTAAAAGCTTCACACTGGTCATGAGTCTGGCTCCACAGTTTAACAGCTCTCCTTTCTATGTGCAGTAAATTTATTTCTATCACTGACTGACTGAGTCACAGAATTTAAAAGTTTTATCCAAGTTCTGTTTTTTGTTTCAAATGGCATTTTTTTTTTTAGAACCGCCATGTTTAGATTTACCCAACTTAGCAGGTGACAGATACATACTCTACAGGTGTGTTTACATATCATCTCTTCCTCTCTCTCTCTCTGTCCCTGCAACCTCCAGCTCAAGGTTGTCTGAATGTCATGCTCCCTGCTAACCAGCGCACTAATGCATAACTGATTAATATCCACAAAGCAGTGTTCATTTCCTTCACAAATGAATTATGCACACCTAAATTGATTTCAGCCTTATAGTCACATCATAAATAGAGTCAACGTGGAGGCAGCAGACAGAGCAAGGCCAGGAGCATCTGTATAAAGACTGTGTGTTATAGCACACATCACAGTAAACTACTTCTTAATTGAAGGAAATGATAATCTTGATATAAATAAGCATAAAACAGTTCTGTTCTCAAAGTAAAACCATTTTTATTGCCCCATTTACTTTATAGTGATCATCAGGTGTAGATTATAGTCTCCTCTTTATTTATTTCTGCAGTATATAGCTGCTGCTCAGTGTTCAGGGCCGCCGCACTTTAAAGCTTCCATTCTGTAAAACTGATCCAGTGTGAAACTGCAGCCGTAGACAGAGACCTCACACAGGAGAAAAGTCGTACTGGTGTTGGTGTGAGTAGCCAGAGGTTTTGACTCAGTTACTCTGGCGCTGCTACAGTTAAATTACGTTACCCCGTGTATGTGCATCACTGTGTGTGGTCCTGCGAACGGCTGTGGAAAAATCCATCACCGAACACCAGTTTGAATAAGACACATTCAGTCAGTGATGACAAAACCACCAGACTCTCTCTCTCTCTCTCTCTCTCTCTCTCTCTCTCTCTCTCTCTCTCTCTCTCTCTCTCTCTCTCTCTCTACAGCTGAAACAGGTGGAAACTAGCATGTGGGTTGGCAGCACTCTCATATCTGTCAGATTCCTGGCCACTTTTTTTTTCGTTTCAATCTAGAGTAAAGTGATTCTGCAGTACTGTATTTATTTATTTTTTTTTTTTACAGTTTTCAATAACCGTGAAAAGATACTGATAATGTGCTGGAGTTGTGTGTTTGGACAACTTGTCAATTTTCATAATTTATTAATAGCATATATACATATACTGCACATATACTGCTTATATGTGCATAGTTTTTCCCCTTTTCCACATCTGAAAGCCTTTTACAATTATAAATACATTACAGTTTTATGCTGCATTAATTCACTTTTATGTATTAATACTCCTAATAATGACCTTATTTGTAAAGCACCTTTCATGCAAAGATGCAGCCCAAAGTTCTTCACCAAACAATTAAAAAGAACCAGAAAACAAAACTCAAAATAAACAATATGTAAAATGTTTCATCACAATAGTATAAATCACTGAAACAGTGATAATAAACCCAAAAGAAAAAATGATATAAATATCAAAAATAAGGATTTAGGATTTGACAAAGTACAATTAAAAGCCAGATTAACAATGCAAGTCTTGAATTTCTTTTTCTCAGTTTGCTGTTCAAATTCCAGAAAGAGAGTGTTTCATTAAAAAAGAAAAGGAAAGCGGCCTCACCAGATTTCTTCTAAACATTAAGGCAGTGGAAAATCTGAGGGTTCTAGTTGCAACATAAAATCATGGGTTTTGTCCTTTTCTGGCCCCATACACCACCACTATTGCATAAATGGATGCCAGTGGACATATATTTATGCAATATATATAGTATGTGTGTACAGTTAATGGCCATTTATCACAGTGGAGTTTTTGACATGTCACATGTCACACAGGAAAAGCACAGGTGTAAATGTTCAATTTATTGGTGGCTGAATTCCATTTAGTTGCTTTGGTTTTGGGGTCCAGGTAATTGTCGAAATGTCTGCTGGATCTGAGTCCTGTAGCGTTTACAGATTGAGCACAAATTATGTTGCAGTGTCGTTTCGATTGTTATGAAAGTTTAGATATGGTAATTGAAATTAAAAGCCCAAAATCACTTTTAATGATTGATTATCAGTTTAATACACTGAGCTCACTGAGCCGCAGCGAGCCTCTGTGAATATTAGCACTGTATCCATCAGTGTGAAAAAGTGTTTGTCACGCAATGTCATGCCTTGAGTCAGTTTATATGAGAGACATTTACACCAGTCTTTAAAGGTTACTGATGTCACGTGCACTTAAACAAAGACCTTACAAGAACCTGAGTTTTGACTTGAGCAAATCAGGTGAGACTTACTTTAATTGTAAGGGTATAAAATCATTGTTAGGTTCACATTGTGATGCCTTGTGTCAACACTGGGGGGTGCTAGATGCACAGAAATACTGCAGCTGCACCACAGTAAATTTTACATGAGACCACCTACTGTTAACTGTCCTGGGTGAGTCCCAGCAGGGGATTTTACTATTAAGCTGTCCTATTTAGAAGGCAGAAATTTGCATCTTCTCCTCCACTAAGTTATTCATGTTTTAAGACTCTCAGGCCACTCTCCATTACCAGAGGTGCCATTATAAAAAATGGTGCAGAAGAGTGTATAGACAATCTCCTGTTGTAATCCACTGTGGTTTAGCAAATGGATCACATATAAAGCCAGCAGAGTTGATTGGGTCTCTGTATGATTACATATACAGGATGTGTAGTTTGCAGTGATGATGGAGTAGTTGTGATGCATCGTCACAATCAGACACACGGAAAAGCTTTACATGATTATATAAGCTTTGTATTATCAGAGCAGTACTAACTG
>NW_019525428.1:0-2500 GCF_002814215.2 Seriola lalandi dorsalis | reverse complement strand
TTGTTTGAATAAAGTTGCGTTTCATATATGTTATGAACTTATATCTACATATATCCAGATGATGTATGTATGTCACAATAATATAGCTCTTATAGGTGACACATATTGTAACATCACTCTTGAAATAGGGACATATATGTCATATATATGTCATAAGTCATAGTCATAAGGCAACAAAACGTCAAAGTATAGTAAGGCATAAAAATGTCAAAAAAGGTCACTGTGTAATAAAGCAAAAAAAATTCAAAAAACAGCATAATATAGTAAGGCATAACATTTTCAAAACCGCTATAGCATAGAAAGGCACAAGAATGTCAGAAAATGTCTTAGTATACTAAGGCATGAAAATGTAAAACAATATCATAGTATAGTAAGGCGAAAAAACATTAAAAAACGTCATAGTACAGTAAGGCATAAAAATGTCATGATGTAGTAAGGCATACAAAACTTCACATTATACATAAGAATAAAAATGTAAAAAAAAAAAAAGGTCATAGTATAGTAAGGCATAAAATTATCAAGAAAAACTTCATGGTACATTAAGGCAAAAAAATGTCAAAAACGTCATAGTATACTATGGCATGAAACATCATTGTATAGTAAGGCAAAAAAACGGTAAAAAAAACCCATCATAGTATATTAAGGCATAAAATGTCAAAAAACATCATAGTATATTAAGGCATAAAAGGTAATAAAAACGTCATAGTATGGTAAGCAATACAACTGCATAGTATAGTTAGGCATAGAAATGCCAAAAACAACGTCATTGTATAGTATAGCATAAAATGTCCAAAAAACATCATAGTATATTAATGCATAAAAGGTCATAAAACTGTCATAGCATGGTATGGCATCAACTCACGTAGTATTGTAAGGCAAAAAAATATCGAACAATGTTATGGTATAGTATGGCATAAAAATATAAAAAAACGTGATAGTATAGTAAGCCCTAAAATGTCATGTAATACTATGCTATACTGCAGTTAGACTTAACGGAGGTTACGCAAGCAGGCCCGGCAATTACGCAAACTCCACCTAGAAAAGTCCTCACCCAGATTTGAACTCTCAACCTTTGGAATGAAGGCTAACGCTTTTAACCACTCTACTACACTGCTTATTAAACAGGTGTAAACTTATATTCACGCAATAAATGTCGTAAAACATCAAAGTCTGTTAAGGCAAAAAAACGTCATAGCAAATTAAGGCATAAAAATGCGAAAAAAAAAAAGTCATAATATAGTATGGCATAAAACGTCAAAAAAACATCATATTATATTAAGGCATAATATGTCATAAAACTGTCAGTATGATAATTCATCAACTCACATAATATTGTAAGGCAAAATAATGCTAAAAAACATTATAGTATAGTATGGCATAAAAATTTTAAGAAACATCATAGTATAGTATGACATAAAATGTAAAAAAAACATCATAGTATATTAAGGCATAAAAGGTCATAAAAACGTCATAGTATAGTAAGGAATCAAACAACATAGTAAAGTAAGGCATAAAAATGCCAAAAAACGTTATAGATAAAAGGTCATAAAAACGTCATAGTATGGTAAGGCATCAAATGAAATAGTATTCTAAGGCATAAAAATGCCAAAACACGTCATAGTATGGTAAAGAATGAAACAACACAGTAAAGTAAGGCATAAAAATGTCAAAAAACATCATAGTATAATATGGCATAAAAATTTATACAAAACATCATAGTATAGTGTAGCATAAAAATGTCAAAAACTGTCATAGTATATTAAGGCATGAAAGGTCATAAAAACGTCATAGTACGGTAAGGAATAAAGACATAGAACAGTAAGGGATAAAAATGCCAAAAAAGATCATAATATAGTATGACATAAAATGTAAAAAAAAAAACCATAGTAAATTAAGGCATAAAAGGTCATAAAAATGTCAGAGTATGGTAAGTAATAAAACGGCATAGTATAATTAGGTATAGAAATGCAAAAAACAACATCATAGTATAGTATAGCATAATACTTTAAAAAAATCATCATATTATATTAAGCCATAAAAGGTCATAAAAACATCATAGTATGGTAAGGAATAAAACAACATACTAAAGTAAGGCATAAAAATGACAAAAAATGTCATAGTATAGTATGGCATAAAAATGTTCAAAACAACGTCATAGTATAGTATGGCATAAAACGTCAAAAAAACATGATAGTATATTAAGGCATTAAAGGTCATAAAAACGTTATAGTATAGGAATGGATTAAATGACACTGTAATGTAAGGCATTTTAATGTCAAAAACATCATATTACAATATTGCATAAAAACTTCAAAAAACGTCATAGTATAGTATGGCATAAAATGTCAAAAAAAACATCATGGTATATTAAGCCATAAAAGGTCATAAAAACATCATAGTATGGTAAGGAATAAAACAACATACTAAAGTAAGGCATAAAAATGTTTAAAAAAACGTCAGAGTATAGTATGGCATAAAAGGTCAAAAAAACATGATAGTA
>NW_019525427.1:1152976-1195899 GCF_002814215.2 Seriola lalandi dorsalis | reverse complement strand
GGCATAAAAATTGGCAAAAAAAACCGTCATAGTATAGTAAGCCATAAAATTGTTTAAAAAACGTCATAGTATAATAAAGAAAAAAAAGGAAAAAAAAAAGGGCATAGTATAGCAAGGCATAAAATTGTCCAAAAAAAAAATGTCATAGTATAGTAAGACATAAAAATGTCATAGTATAGTAAGGCATAAAAATGTCAAAAAAAACCATCATAGTATAGTAAGGCATAAAATGTAAAAAAAAATGTAGTAGTATAGTAAGACATAAAAATGCCATAGTATAGTAAGGCATAAAATTGTGAAAAAAAACATCATAGTATAGTAAGGCTTAAAAATTGTCATAAAAAACGACATAGTATAGTGAGGCATAAAATTGTGAAAAAAAACATCATAGTATAGTAAGGCATAAAAATTGTCAAAAAAAACGACAGTATAGTAAGGCATAAAATTGTCAAAAAAAACACCATTGTATAGTAAGGCATAAAAATTCTCAAAAAAAGGTCATAGTATAGTAAGGCATAAAAATGTCAAAAAAAACATTATAGTATAGTAAGGCATAAAATTGTCAAAAAAAAGTCATAGTATAGAAAGGCATAAAAATTGGCAAAAAAAACCGTCATAGTATAGTAAGCCATAAAATTGTTTAAAAAACGTCATAGTATAGTAAGGCATAAAAATGAAAAAAAAAAGTCATAGTATAGTACTGCATAAAATTGTCAAAAAAGGGGCATAGTATAGCAAGGCATAAAATTGTCCAAAAAAAAAATATCATAGTATAGTAAGACATAAAAATGTCATAGTATAGTAAGGCATAAAAATGTCAAAAAAAACCATCATAGTATAGTAAGGCATAAAATTGTCAAAAAAAAGTCATAATATAGTAAGGCATAAAAATTGGCAAAAAAAACCGTCATAGTATAGTAAGGCATAAAAATGTCAAAAAAAACCATCATAGTATAGTAAGGCATAAAATTGTCAAAAAAAAGTCATAGTATAGTAACGCATAAAAATTGTCAAAGAAAACGACATAGTATAGTAAGGCATAAAATTGTCAAAAAAAAGTCATAGTATAGTAAGGCATAAAAATTGTCAAAAAACTGTCATAGTATAGTAAGGAATAAAATTGTCAAAAAAAGGGCATAGTATAGCAAGGCATAAAATTGTCCAAAAAAAAAACATCATAGTATAGTAAGGCATAAAATGTAAAAAAAAACATCATAGTATAGTAAGGCATAAAATTGTCAAAAAAAAGTCATAGTATAGTAAGGCATAAAAATGTAAAAAAAACCGTCATAGTATAGTAAGCCATAAAAATGCTCATAGTATAGTAAGGCATAAAATTGTGAAAAAAAACATCATAGTATAGTAAGGCTTAAAAATTGTCATAAAAAACGACATAGTATAGTAAGGCATAAAATTGTGAAAAAAAAACATCATAGTATAGTAAGGCATAAAAATTGGCAAAAAAAACCGTCATAGTATAGTAAGGCATAAAATTGTCAAAAAAAAAGTCATAGTATAGTAAGGCATAAAAATGTCAAAAAAAACCATCACAGTATAGTAAGGCATAAAATGTAAAAAAAAAATGTAGTAGTATAGTAAGACATAAAAATGCCATAGTATAGTAAGGCATAAAAATTGTCAAAAAAAACGACATAGTATAGTAAGGCATAAAATTGTCAAAAAAACGACATAGTATAGTAAGGCATAAAAATGAAAAAAAAAAGTCATAGTATAGTACTGCATAAAATTGTCAAAAAAAACATCATAGTATATTAAGGCTTAAAATTGTCAAAAAAATGTCATAGTATAGCAAGGCATAAAAATGTCAAAAAACATGTCACAGTATACTAAGGCATAAAATTGTCAAAGTGCAGTAAGCCATAAAATCATCATAGTATAGTGAGGCATAAAAATGTCAAAAAAATTTCATCGTATTGTCAGGCATAAAAATGTCACAAAACGTAAGAGTATAGTAGGGCATAAAAATTTTCATATCATAGTAAAGCATTAAAAAGTCTAAAATTGTCATAAAATAGTATGTCATAAAAAACATTGTACTATAGTAAGGCATAAAAATTTCCAAAAACTTCATATTATAATATGGCATAAATTATGATAGCATAGTAACTCCTAAAAATCTATATAGTATATTTATTGAAAAACTACACTGAAGGTTGCGTTTGCTCATGGGCATCTTAATGGTCATTCAAACACATAAAAACACAGGATCCAGTCGCTGTTCCAATGATTTATTTCAACAGTTCAGGATCAGGTCATTGGTTTACATGAATGGATGGATGGATAGATGGATGATTTTTTGGTTCTCTGTTGTCTTTGTTTGGCTGGTTTGGAGCCTGGGAAAGGGCTTGCGTATGGATGGGTGGGGCTATATAACCTCTGGCTGTGGTTTATGAGATGATGGGTGATTTGCAGGCAAGTATTGCAAGTATTAGACTTGTGACTTAATAGTATGGCATAAAAACATCATATTATAGTAAGGCATAAAACATCATAGTATGCTATGGCATATAATGTGATAGTATTGTATGGCACAAAAATCTCATAGTATATTCAATGAAAAACTACATTGACAGTCGTGTTGGCTCATGGACATCTAAATGCTCATTCAAACACATAAAAACACATGATCCAGTAGTTGTTGCAAGGATTTATTTCAACAGTTCAGAATCAGGTCATTGGTTTACATGAATGGATGGATGAATAGATGGATGATTTTTCTTGGTTTTCTGTTGTCTTTGTTCTCCTGGTTTGGAGCCTTGCAGGGTTTCCATATGGATGGGTGGGGCTATATAACCTCTGGGTGTGGTTATCGAGATGATGGGTGATTTGCAGGATAGTATTGCAAGTATTAAATTTGTGATTTAACAGTAAGGCATAAAAATGTAAAAAAAAAATGTCAATGTATAATAAAGCATAAAATTGCCAAAAAAAATCATAGTATTTGAAGGCATTAAAACATCAAAAAACTTCCTTGCATAGTAAGGCATAAAAATGTCGCAAAACGTGTGTGGTAAGGCAGAAAACATCATAGTATAGCGAGTCATAAAAATCTCATACTATAGTCATTGAAAAACTACACTGAAGGTTGCGTTGGCTCATGGACATCTTAATGCTCATTCAAACATATACAAAGACAGGATCCAGTAGCTGTTCCAATGATTTATTTCGACAGGTTATTGGTTTACATGAATGGATGGCTGGATAGATGAATGATTTTCTTTAAACATCATAGTATAGTAAGGCATAAAAAAAATTCAAAGTATAGTAAGTCATAAAAATATCATATCACAGTATAGTAAGGCATGAAAACATCATAGTAGAGTAAGGCATTAAAAAGACATAGTATAGTAAGGCATAAAATTGTCAAAAAAAATTCATAGAATAGTAAGGAATGAAAACATCATAATATAGTAGGGTATAAACTTGTCAAAAAAAAGTCATAGTATAGTAAGGCGTTAAAAAAATAGTATAGTAAGGCATACAAATATCAAAAAAATGTCATTATATTACGGCATAAAAAATGTCATATAAAAGTAAAGCATAAAAAAGGTCATAGTATAGTGAGGCATAAAATTGTCAAAAAAGATATACTGTAGTAAGGAATTAAAATGTCAACAAAAATTATTATAGTATATTAAGGCTCTAAAATGTCAAAAAAAAATATCATAGTATAGTAAGGCATAAAAATGTCAAAACAATGTCATAGTATAGTATAGTAAGGTGTAAAAAAGGTCATAGTAAAGTAATACATAAAATATTTCATTGTATAATAAGGCTTTAAAATGTCAACAAAAATATCATAGCATAGTAAGATATAGAAATGTAAAAAAAAATGATATAGAATAGTAAGGCATAAAAATGTCAAAAACAATGTAATAGTATAGTAAGGCATAAAATTGTCAAAAAAAAGTCATAGTATAGGAAGTTGTAAAAAAAGGTCATAATATAGTAAGGCATTAAAACGTCAAAAAAAAGGTCATAGTATGGTAAGGCATAAAATTGACAAAAAAATGAAATAGTATAGTAGGGTATAAAAATGTAAAAAAAAAAAAGTCATAGTATAGTAAGGCATAAAAATATTTTTAAAAAATGTCATAGTATAGTAAGGCATAAAAATGTCAACAAAAATGTCACAGTATAATAAGGCATAAAAATGTAAAAAAAAAAAAACGTCATAGTTTAGTAAGGCATAAAATTGTCAAAACAAACGTCATAGTATAGTAATGCATAAAAATTGGCAAAAAAAAACGGTCATAATATAGTATTGCATAAAATTGACAAAAAAATGTCATACTATAGTAAGGCATAAAAATGTTTAAAAAACGTCATAGTATAGTAAGACATAAAAATGTTTTTTAAAAAAAGTCATTGTATCGTACTGCATAAAATTGTCAAAAAAGGGCATAGTATAGCAATGCATAAAATTGTCCAAAAAAAATTGTCATAGTATAGTAAGACATAAAAATGTCATAGTATAGTAAGGCATAAAAATGTCCAAAAAAATTGTCATAGTATAGTAAGACATAAAAATGTCATAGTATAGTAAGGCATAAAAATGTCAAAAAAAAACATCATAGTATAATAAGGCATAAAAATTAAAAAAAAAAAACGACATAGTATAGTAAGGCATAAAATTGTCAAAAAAAAGTCATAGTATAGTAAGGCATAAAAATTGGCAAAAAAACATCATAGTATAGTGAGCCATAAAATTGTTTAAAAAACGTCATAGTATAGTAAGGCATAAAATTGACAAAAAAAGGACATAGTATAGCAAGGCATAAAATTGTCCAAAAAAAAAATGTCATAGTATAGTAAGGCATAAAAATGTCAAAAAAAAGTCATAGTATAGAAAGGCATAAAAATGTAAAAAGAAAACATCATAGAATAGTAAGGCATAAAATTGTCAAAAAAACGTCATAGTAAAGTAAGGCATAAAAATGTCAAAAAAAATGTCATAGTATAGTATGGCATAAAATGAAAAAAAAATGTAGTAGTATAGTAAGACATAAAAATGCCATAGTATAGTACTGCATAAAATTGACAAAAAAAATGCCATAGTATAGTAAGGTATAAAAATGTTTTTTAAAAAAATGTCATAGTATATTAATGCATAAAAATGTCAAAAACAACGTCATAGTATAGTAAGACATAAATTTGCCAACAAAAATGTCATAGTATAATAGTGCATATAAATGTAAAAAAAAAAGGTCACAGTATAGTAAGATATAAAATTGTCCAAAAAAAAGGTCATAGTATAGTAAGGTATAAAAATGTGTCAAAAAAACGTCATAGTATAGCAAGGCATAAAAATCTAAAAAAAAAAACCCATCATAGAATAGTAAGGCATAAAATTGTCAAAAAAATGTCATAGTATATTAAGGCATAAAAATTGTCAAAAAAAAGTCATAGTATAGTAAGGCATAAAAATATAAAAAAAACCAAAAAAAAACAGGTCATAGTATAGTACTGCATAAAAATGTCAAAAACAACGTTATAGTATAATAAGGAATAAAAATGTCAAAAAAAAGGTCATAGTATAATAAATGCATAAAACTGTCACAAAAATCTCATAGTATAGTAAGGCATAAAATTGTCAAAAAAAATGTAATAGTATAATAAGGCATAAAAATTTCAAAAAAAAAAAAAAAAAGTCATAATATAGTAAGGCATAAAAATTCTCAAAGAAAAAGGCATATTGCCCCAGCAGACTGCAGCATAAAAAAGTACACTGGCCACCACTGACTGGTGGAAAAAAAAAAGAAAGAAAGAAAGGACCCAGGCCCAGAATTCAAACTCAAAAGACATAAAAACATCATTAAATAGTCATCATTTGTGGACAAACTCTGCATGCTCTGCCTGGAAAGACGGACACATTAATTTTAGCTAGCTGTACTGGAGGGATTTTTACTGGCAATAAAACATGAGAGACGATATTTAACTTAATAGAAACATAGCGAATTTAATGCAAAACAAATAATACTCAACCAATAAAGCCAGCATCAACTTTTATCTGCGTTTGAGGTCATGAATATTGTTTTGTCCATAGACACTCTGTTGCTCTGAGGATTACCCATAATCCTTTGCCATTACTACTCAGTGTAAGTACAGTAGGTGGCCTAGTTCTTCCATTTAATGGGATTTAACCTGAACCTTTTCAACTATGTTACAAATACACAATATTATTTTCACTTCATCAGGCTATAAAATTTTACTTTTTCCTTGCGAAAAACTGGATATTTTGAACAGCTTGAAATTCATGTCTTCACTACAGCCATATTGTGTGTACAGGAAGAAAAAGTGACAGGAGAAAGAGCATAGGAACCATAAATGGGTTTGTACAGCTTATGAGTATTGGAACAGATTCATGACATTTACTGTGTTTATGTTGATGAAGGAAACTATAAACTAGAATTCATAAACATTAGTTAAAGGACATGAGTAAACATGGTACGGTCACTGAGGCTGTACTTAAGCACTGCTTTGAGCTAAATGGTAACATCTGACATTAGCATTGATGCAGGTTACCACATATGTAAAAAGGTTCACATCTCATTTGTGCTAACATTTGCTAATTAGCCAACCAATGATGTTATTTGTGCTGCAGGAGGCGTGTTAATCCAGGAGCACATAAGGCGAGAAGATCGGACTCTCCACTGGCTGCTGGAGCGATGTGGGAACAGGTATCAGGTTATGTCCAACCAGTCCAGGACCTCGGAGGTTCAGGTTAAACAACTCTTTGAGAAGATCCAGAAGATGATGGAGGTGAACAAGCGTCCCAGGGAAATCCAGAACATGATGTACACCCAGCTGAGACGCGATGTGAGCATGAGGGTGGAGGAGAGGAGGTGGCAGGGGAGAGTAGAGGACATAGAAATGACAGTGATGGGTGATGTGCGTGACAGGAGGTCAAGACCAAGGCGGCAGATATCCTCAAAATGGCAACAAATGTCCAGAGGTACATAGGAACTTTGTCATTTTGCCCACAATCAGCAAAAAAACTGGAATAAAACATGTATAAGTTGTGTAACATGTGAAAACCTCTGCACTGTGTGTAACTGCAGGATTCTCAGCAGAGCCCGTTGTGTTTAAACCTGCCCTCGGCCTCATCCTGCTGGGAAGGAGGAAATCAGGGAAGAGCTCAGCAGGCAACTTGATCCTGGACAGAGAAGAGTTTCAGACCAACATTAAGACCACCAGGTGCTCTGTAGGCTACAGGGAAGTATCAGGGTGGTCTGTCACGGTGGTCGACACCCCCGGGTGGAGTCTGTTCGGTCTGGCCAATCCTGAGCAGGTCAGGACAGAGATCAGTCTGAGCCCGTCTCTGTGTCCTGTGAGAAGCAGAGTGGCGTTCCTGCTGGCTGTTCCGGTGGACTCGTTCAGAGAGAAGGACAGACGAGCTGTGGAGACATACCTCAGTGTCCTGGGGGACAACGTTTGGAGAAGCTCTGTGGTGTTGTTCACCTACGGAGAGGTGCTGAGAGGAAAGGCGATACAGAAACACATCGAGGGGAAGGGGGAGCCTCTTCAGTGGGTGCTGGACAGATGTGGTCGCCGGCATCATGTGTTTCATACAGGAGACGAAACTGAAGTCACTCAGTTAATGCAGAAGGTGGCGCGACTGTAGAAGTTATTTCAAAACAAAAAATAAAGAGAAAATCTTTTCTTTAAATGAACAAACCACCAATTTTGCACATGAATCAGTTTACTCATGAGGAGCACTACAAGTGACTAAATAACAAGATATGCCATTCTTCTTTTCTAGGACAAGATGAACATGTAATAATGCAAATGGTACAAAAATGTAAACAAAGATATAGAAGGTGAAGGATATTTAAACATAACACGGCATTACAAATTATCAATCTATCTATCTATCTATGTCTATATGTCTATATATATTTATGTGTATGTATTCCATATATATATGTGTGTATGTCTATATATATATATATATATATATATAAATTTATACATATATAAATCATACATATTATAAACATAAAAAAACAAACAAAAAAAAATATATACAGTATATATATATACTTTTTTATATATATTAATTTTTTTTTTGCAGTCTATGTCTATAACAACATGAAAATATAACGTAAAGAAATACGCTCAATATGTTCATTTTAAGTCTGTGTATATATCATGTGTGAATATGTGAATAAACATAAGGATCCAAATAAAATCTGTCGTACATGAATTTAACACGAAAACATTCAGAGGTTATTTAAGGTCAATCATTGCTATTGGTTTACAGCGCGTCTCCTCCGACCAATAAAATCCCTCTAAATGAAACTTATCCTTATGAAGAGGAAGTTCAGCAACAAGCTAACGCTGCCGTTGACCGGTGACTGGCAGCTACGTTATGCTTTGTCCTCACCGGGCCCGATAAGTCTCTTATTGATTTTATTTGATCAGTAAGGCGGTCTCGCGGCTCCAGGAAGACGTCGGCTGAAATAATGTTGACAGCCTTAGCGTGTGGAGCTGTGGTGTTTCCGGGTCTTTTCTACAGCTTCAGGAAAATACTGAAGTCAACTTTCACACACTGGAGTGATGCCGACGTGGTTTCTGTCAGTGAGAGGTCAGCGCTGAACTCCCTTTAAGATATGAAGCGGTTTCACGTTGTCGGGCTTATCTTTACATTTACACACGTTGGTAGAAGTTTGATTTATATTATGAGTTATTATGAAGAGCTGGTTAATTCGGCTTTCATATAATGGCCCAATGGCGCCTTTTAGTAAAGTTTAGTAAAGAGTCCTCACTCTCCTCATATAAATACACACATACGATAATAAACCGTATGAACCTTTTTAAAAAGTTGGATTTTTACTCAGTTGTTCAGTCATGTTTATATATTATATCGACTGAAGACACCGAACAAGACCTCTGAGTGGATAAACTACTTAAGTATTATTTTATCATGTATGCATTGGTGCCTAAAAGCAAGACACCAAATAAATTACCATGTGTTTAAATGGAGTTTCGTGTAATTATCTGTGTTGCACAATTGTCATTTTCAACTCTGTTTCTTCAGGCTGGTTTCCGCCATTCATGCATCTCTGGCTACTGCAGCTGGAGTAAGAGTCGTGACGTCATGCAGCGACGTAATGACGGACAGGTGGGATAATCACACACAGTTAAACCAGGTGTCAGGTAAAGGTGTTTGAACAGTCTATGTCGACAAAACATCCTGCAGTAACTTATATTATATATACTTATTTGTATATATATATATACACTTATATATAGTAATCAGTAAAACTGTTTTCTGTCTCACCACAGTCACTGGATGGTCAATGGGTTTGCTGTGTTTGGAGCTCCATATATGGCCCACGACATCTATGCCATGTACCTGAGCCACTTTCATAATCAGAGGGTCAGAGGTCAAATCAGTGAACACAGCGGCCACTCTCTGCAGACGGTGAAGGCTTTCCTCGTCAAGGACTGGATGTTGATCCTGCATCACCTGACGCTGCTCCTCATTTTCATGCCAATTACTCTGGTAAGAACAAGGAGGAATCACAGTGTGTTTACATGTGATTGGTCGGTTCAGTATGAACACACACACACACACACACACACACACACACACACACACACACACACACACACACACACACACACTGACTGAGCTGTGTGTGTGATTTGCAGTTCCTCAGAAGAGGACTGGGTGATTTCTTTATCGGCTGCATGTTCACCACAGAGTTCAGCACTCCCTTCGTCTCTATAGGAAAGATCCTGATCCAGGTAAACCACCACATCCGCACCTGCCGTTCTGGTATCCTGATCTCCAGACCAATACCGTCAGAGTTCTGTCTGTTCCAGTTTTACAAAATGGCCGCTTTAAAAGTGTCTGACATCAGCAAAAGTCAGTAGATTATATTGCACATTATTCCTGCTGGGCTCCATTGTTTAGTCATTTTTACGTTGTTAATTGTTAATTTAAAAAATGTACTGGAGTCCATGGAAAGTTTATTAAAAACGTACGAAAAATAAAGCTGCAACGAGTCCTAAATAGACCAAAACATGTGAGGACGTGACGTTGTTGTCCTCAGTGGCTGTGAAGCAGCGTCAGAGGCATAAGATGTAAAAATTAAAAAAGAAACTGAGCCTTTTATTTAGAATCATAAATCTGTCCTAAGCAGTTTGAGGGTTTGAACAAATTAGCCAGAGATTCGTCCAACTACATTTTTATGCCATAAATTCAAAAGCAGTTTAATTTTGGTGAAATGCATCAGAACAAAAAGATGCGTCTCTGTTCTGGTGCAGTAACGTGTTAATGTGATGTGTTTTTACATTTAACATTAGCATTCGCTTTTAGACTTTAAGATATTTTCCTCCAGTTCTTCCACCATCTTGGTTAAATTCTCTGTCTCTCGTGTTTCTCCCCGGACGTCCAGCTGGGCCTCGACAACACCAGGCTGCACAGACTCAACGGCATCGTCGTCCTTCTGAGCTTCTTCACCTGTCGGATCCTGATCTTCCCCTTCATGTACTGGATGTACGGCCGACAGTTTGGGATCCCCCTGCACCGAGTGCCCTTCCACCTGCCCCTGCACTGCAACGTGGGTAACCTGGTGATCCTGGCCCCGCAGATATACTGGTTCATCCTGCTGCTGAAGAAAGCGAAGAGACTCTACCTGAGACAGAAGAGAGGCAGAGGAGACGGGAACAAAGACGGACCAAAGACAAGCTGAGGAGTCCAAACATTTCTTCTAGAATAAAAAAAACTTTATTTTCTTCTCCAAATCTTGAATTTTTTTCTTGTTAAATTATGACATTTTCAAATCATGTTTTTTTTTTTGCAAAACATTAAATTTTTTTCTCAAAATATACTGTGACTTTTTTCCTCAAAGCTTCAACTTTACTATGTGATAATTTCTCTGGTTGTTTTGCACTACATCCTTTTGTTGCTTTTTATCTGTGAATTATGTAATTAATGTTTGAATTGCAGTTTTTGTTGATGTTTTACTACTTTACAGAGAATATTTTTGTATACATTTTTTTTTGCTTTCTGATTAATAAAATGATTAAATTATACCTGCTGCCTATGAATACAGTTAGATGGCTTCTGTTGCCACTGGATGTGTAATCAAATAAATGCCATAAAGAAGAATGTACCACCCAGACTGCTTTTTCTTTTTCAGTCCGTGCCTGTTGAAGCACCTCTCCACTAATTCTCTGAATGGAAAAGAAGGATTTCAACATTTTTGGGGGGGAGGAGGATTAGATTTCAAACATTACTGCCTGAGGACAAAGGTGGAATGGCTTTTCTTTGTTTGGAAGTCTATTATAAAGCAGCGTCTTATTTGTTGATGTGATGCTGATTGTGACGCTACAGTGAAAAGTATTTAGCACAAAGTCAAATAAGCGTTCCTCTCCAGTCTGTTTTGGTGGATGAAACATTTCAAAAGAACCATTTAGACACACGGATGAACTGGACTTCTTTCTAGACATCTGGTTAAAAAAATTCAGACCAAAAGTCCAGAGACTGATATTGATATTTATTTAGGAAATGTGCCAAGTGGGCTCAGAAACCACGACAGGTATTTATGACAGATTTGTACAACCAGGAAACAGCTGAACATCGAGTTTCTGTCTGAGACATGCTACTAAAAAAACTGGAAAAACTGGATATTATATTTGAGTCACACCTGGATCATAAAGTCCTCTGTGATTTTAAAGGACAATCAGGGACATTAAAGACCTACTGACCTCGATACTGCACTGTTACTCAATTTCTTTTGTTTTCCTGTCTTCATGTGATCTGTGGTGACTCTTGTCTTTGTTAAAATAATAATGATAAAAATAAAGTAAAAGAATTGAATTATGTATTGACAGTAATTCTGTCCCCCAGGTGTACCCTGGATAAATTTGTAATTAAACTGTAAATGTACTCTCTACTTGTCTCAGCCTCCATGTCCTGGTCAGGAACAGTTTAATTTCAGTAGAAAGTAGAAATGATTGTGACTGATGCAGCACAAAAACACATTTGCTGTGAAATGTTGTCTTTTTATTGAATCAGATTACAAACACGTCATTTTGCAGTAAGTCCATGAATCAGCTGAGTACAGCGTGTGACACTGATCTGAAATCTACAGACGGAGTTTTGACTGTTTGAACCCTCATAACCCCAATTGAAAAAAAAAAAAAATCAACGCGCGTCTGCCGACACGAGCTGAGCAATCTTCTGCTGCAGCACGACCTTCATCTCCTGGTTCTCCAGGTTGTCCGTGATGGTGGTGAAGAAGTGCCGGGTGTTGTCGCTCTCCAGCGGGCTGCTGCTCTCTGGAAAGGCGGCCATGATGGCTTCGTAGTGGCTGAGGATTTCCAGACTGGACAGGAACAGCGGTTCACACTGGCCTCTGGGCATCATCACCTGACAGAGGGAAAGATCACCATAGACTTTAAGTTAAACTCTAATAAGTAAGGGAGAATACTGGCACATTAATTAGGAAATGTAAACACACACGATGTCATGTGTCTCCAGTTTTACTGTCTGGTTAATGAAAGTTCATTCACAGAATCAGAATCTATCAGTGTTAACGTTAATTCTTACCTGGATGTGCTGAACATGGCAGAAGAGCTGGCTGAGAACAAACAGGACTTCCTGGCTGGGAGCTGTCTCCACCTCCTTCTCCATTTGTGACTCCTCTGACTTCACAGCAGACGTTTCTGCGTCTCTGGACATGTTCGAGGCTTTGTCTGAAGAGCAGGGAGGATTTGAGTCTCTAGACGTTGGTGCTTTAGGAGGCGTTGAAGCCGAGACAGTCCAGGCTCCAGATGATGGAAGAGGCAGCTTGGCTCTCACTGAGCTCATCATCTCCCTCACGGCGTGGGCGTATAACCTGCCGACGTGTGCCCAGCCGTGCGGCGCTGACAGCCAGTGTGAGCAGCTGGACCCGCAGAGCAGCTGAAGGACTCGCAGCAGGAGAACCGACAGGCGGAGCTCACACGAAAACCTCCTCAGATCCAGGAGGGGCAGATAGTCCACGTACTCGAGCGAGAAGGGGACGTGGAGGCGACCGGAGGTGATGAGCTCCCTCAGGACTCCCAACAGCCGGGACCACTGGGAGACGGAGCACCAGGGGAGAGTCTGGGTCAGAGCCACCAGCAGCCCTTTGCTGAACATGCCCACGTGGTCGGGCCGGCGCTGGTCCAGAGAAAGGCAGGACAACATGGTGGACTTCAGGGAGTCCGATATGGAGCAGCACTCCATCCAGGCCAGAAGGCCGCTGCCCTGGCCATACTGAGGCAGGTCCAAACCGGACCAGTCCTGCAGAGGAGGGAGACCAGAGACCAGGTCCAAAGAAAGATGATCAGTTCACTTTGATCAACAATGAAAGAGAAACAAAAACAAATGACCCAGTTTCTTCAGGCGGATCAGTAACAAATCTGCTGTGACCAGTAGATGCTGTAATTAATCCTGCTGCTCAAAATTCAAAGTTCAAAGCTTATCACGAACTATTCAAAGATTATTTTACTGCATTTACTGCGAAGAACTTGGGTGGATCTGTGTTTATGGTCTAAAGTTAAACAACTGTAACTGTCACACTGGACTGAGCCAGCCACTACTCTGCAGGTTTTAACCTCGTATCACAAGTCATGGAAAACAACAACAACCAAAGTCTGACTTTCCCGCTGCTTCAGCATGTTGAACATTTCATCGTTTACATCATGTGCACACAAAGGCTGATCAGAAACCTGGCAAAGTGTTTATATGCGACAGTATCAGAGTATTACAGCCAGCTGAAACCAGGATATGATGTTTACATGTGGTACACAAAACCAGGACACTCCAACAACCCCACGATTACTGAGATGCTGGTATAAGGCTGCAACTAAAAATTATTTTTTATTATTGACTCATCTGATCATTTTTGTTGATTGATTGATAGATTCACTGTTCAATTTGTGAAAAATACCCATCACAGTCCAGTGTGACATTTTCAATAGTCTTCTTTTGTCTGACCAACAGTTAGAAACCCAAATATTAAACCCAGATATTCAGTTTATAATGATACAAAATACAAAATAGCTACAAAACCCTCAGAACTGAGCAGCTGAAAATAAAGAATATTTGACATTTTCGCTTTTAAAATGACAGAATCAACTATTTTATTATAAAAATACTTGCAATTCGTAATTCACTAGTTCTTACCTGCTCAGGTAAATCACACACGGCCAGCAGAGATGAAGGAACTTCATTTTTAAAGTGCTCCCCCCACACGGGCTTCAGGTGGAACCTGACTGTCCAGTCCAGTTCCTCCATCTTGTTGTAGAGCCAGAAAAGAGCTCTGGACCAGCTGCTGGGGGCCGCCGCCACCTCTGCACCCATCACCTCCCCCAGTGTGGCCAGCACCAACACCAGCAGCTCCATGGTGTCCATGGACCAGTGGTGGACAGCGCCCTCTGGTGGCTGCTCCCAGAACCTACAGAGTGTGTTAAAATCGAAGGCAGGTCACAGTTAATACTTAACTTCTTCTTAACGTGATACTAACTGTTCAAACAATATAATAATAGTTGGTATCTGAACCTGAATTAAAGGATAAAACAACAGTTACTATACAAACCTGAGAGCCTGGTTGTGCAGCTGTGCCAGGACGTAAAGCAGGGGAAAAGGAGAGCAGTCCAACACCCAGTGAGGAGAAGCCGGATCCTGGACATCCACACACAGAGCAGTGTGGAGAAGTTGTACACTCAGTTCTATATCACAGGAACTGTGAGCTGGAGGGAATATAAAGGAATGCAGAGAACCAGACAGGCTTTCTTTACTCAAACACTTTGATAAGTAATTCTTCTGTAATAATCAAGATGTTTTACATTAACTAAAAAGATAAAATCACAGTTCATAGAGTTTTAAAGCCTGAATATCACAGGACACTCACTCGTCGTGGAAAGGTTCGGCAGGACAAAGATGTTCACGACCTCCTGAGGAGGCAGAAAACACTGCTTCCTTTCTTCTCCCTCCACTTCTATGACTGGCATCATCAGGAGACCCAGGAACTTGAGGAGCTGCTCCTTTTCACTGGCCAACAATGATTTGTTCTTGATCATGTCCTGCAGACACCTGCAGAGCAGGCTGCTCCCACTCCAAGCATCCTTTCCTTCATCTATATTTTCCTTTGCCTCTTTTCTCTCTTTTTCATGACGTTCAGCTTCATCTTTTCTTCCCTTCTGTCGCCTGAGTCCAGGCAGCAGCTGAAGGATCTGAGCCATAAGAGAGAAAGCCCCCTTGTTGAAAACAGCTGAGTGACAACACGACCTCAAAGCGGCTTCTGGGTTCTGAAAGGCCACTCGAGCCACTAAAGAGGCCGCTGTGTTCAGATTGCCCTGCGACACTGCTGCTGTCGCTCCACCCCCTCCCTGGATGATGCAGTTGAATGCCATGTTGAGCTCCTGCTCAAATCCATCAGTTACAGAAGAGGGAACAGGGTGCCCAAAAAAACCCCTGGGGGACAATCTCAACATGGCAGCCAACGATTTGTTCTTGTCTTCTAACGAAAGTGCTGAGAAAATGTCTGCAGTGACTTTCATTAGCTTCCTGCACTGGCTCACATCTGAGCTCCCGCTGTGGAGTTTAGTCATGAGGGTGGAGGCGAGGTCGAGCAGCGTAATGTGCTGCCGGAAGGCCGCCTGGTTCTTTTCCAGGCAGTCCAGCCAGTGCTCGTCACAGGAGGCCCAGCTCCTCTCACTGGCAAATAACACAGCAAAGTTCTGATAGTCTTCCAGGCGATGACTTATGATGATCATAGTGACCTTTGCATCCACCTCGGGGGTTGTCTGTGTGTCGGGGAAAGCCAGTGACTTCAGCAAATCTCTGAGTATATTCTTCTCAGTCTCTTGAACATCCGTCTCAGGCAGAACTCTCTGGACACTTTGTTCTAGTTTAAACGCAGAGTAACTAAGATTAGCGCTGTCATACGCTCTCAGGAGGCCACTGTTCAGCCAGAACTGTGTGAGGTCTGTTATCATCTTCAAGGCTTCCCCAAGCTTCAGCTTCGTGGGTTGAAACTGAGACGGTGTGTGAGAGGCACGTAAGTCTCTCTGCGCCTCCTGAATAAGTTCAGGACTCAGTCTCTCATAATTCTTTTCTTTGATGCTGACGGCTTTAGACAACATGTGCATCTTCTGTTTGGTTGGAAGTGAGACCTCTTTGTCTATAAGTAAGGTTGTGTAAAGAGAATCAAGGGAAATGGAGAGGGCTTGGAGACAGAGATCTGTTGAGGATATGTGATCTTTCATGTCTTTAAGTGCGTGAAGGAGAATGTGCAGGACATCAGTGCTTTGTGAAGATGCAAGTTGATCTGATGTGTCTAGCCTTAACCTCTTGGCAGCCTGAGGGGACACACTGGAGGACTTAGAGGACAGACGAGCAAACTGGTTGGCAAACATCGCCTCTATGCTTTCCTCTCCTCCTCCTCCTTTCTGTTCGCTTCTGCCCTTCCACAGTTCCCACCACACCTCCAGAAAAAGCCGAACATCCTCCTCTTTAGTAGGGCTGCTTTTCACATACTGTATTAGCCTTTCAAGTTCAACACAGATCTGAGATTGAGGAAGACATAGAAGGAAATTGGCAAAAACATCTGCAGCTTCCATTGACCTCACCAGCTCCAGCAGGACAACATGGTTGACCTCAGGGAGGCCACTCTGGAGAGGGAAGAAAGGGTTCTCCCTCCACGATGTCTCTACATCCTCTTCAGCCTGTCTGCACAACAGCTTCAACCACACAACACAAACAATTTTCTTTCTCCAGCAGCCAGCCACAGAGTTGAGATGACCACTGAGTTTATCCTGTCCACAGATTTCTCTGACTGCCTCCAGGACTGGACGACCCACCCTACTCCAGTCAGCTTTCTCAAGGGAGCACAGGGATGAGGGGAGACACAGTTTATCAGCCAGGAGGAAGGCACCCTGGAGGACTGCTGAATCTGAAAACATAAAAGAGCAGGTTCAAAACAACTTCATCCATTCATGAACTGACAACTATCCAATTCTGAATCTTTGTTCACTCCTACAGATAGAGACGCACACAGCCGTGTTAACATAACTAGTGCTGCAACAAATGACTTTTATTCTCGTTTAATCTGATGATAATCTTTACCTAAAAATGTCAGAAAAAAGAGAAAATAAATGCCAGTATGTTGCCCTACACCCCAAGGTGGAATCAACAAATTCCCTGTTTTATCTGACAAACATTTCAAAACCCAAACATGTTGGGTTTACTATTATGTATAACAAATAAAAGCAGCATCATTATCACATTGGAAATCAGAAAATTTTGCAGTTTTGCTTGAAAAATTACTGAAACATGTAATTGATTATCAAACTAGTTGCTTGTTCATTTTCTTTATACTAATCGACTAATCATTCCAACTCTAAACACACATATTAATACCTTATCATTAAATAATAATCTCCTTTATCAGATAAAAATAATCTGATTCTCATCTGTTAAAATACGAATCTAAATTTAGAATCCCCTTTTTTATTTTGGCATTGGACTATTTCACAAATCGTAATCTACTTCCATAGATTATCAATGTTTGGCTATGGTTTTCCTGTTAACCTCACCATTTTCTATCGCCACAATAAACCCTAGAGCCCAGAACAGTATGAACTATTTGATTAGACTGATATTTAGTGCTATTAAACAATTTTTTGCAAATAAAGCCAAATTTATATTGTTTGGCATATAATAATAAACAAGGCAGCTTTAATATGCAATACTTTAAATTAAGTATAGCATCATGTTGACCACATAGGAAAAGATTTTGTGTTTCAGAATAAAATACAAAACGTTTACGTTACCTTTGTCCATCATTAATGTCCTAGCTTAGCTGCTGCATGTAGCTAAAGGAAAGTCGTTAGCTTATTTTAGTCCCGTTTTCATTTCCCATTCATGGTCAATAGTTTGTTCCACTGAGTGAATATAGTCCAATAAACAACTGCTACTTCGCATTTATGGTAATTAAGTCCGTTCAGTCGGTAAAGTCCGTCACTCTCAGGAGGTTTTCACAAGTTTGCGGCAGCATGTCAACAGTTTCGTATAAAGCGCTTCCGCTGTTCCGCGTCAACGAGTCAGAAACCAAGAGGGACGCGCTTCTGTGACGTCACAGCGCCACCTCAGGACGAACTGAGAACTAACAGCTGGTTCGGCGTCAAAATGAAACCTGTTAAATCTGTTAAATAACGTTCGCTCCGTGTTGAGTTTTCAAAGATTTTCAGTGACAACAAGGAAATAAGTGCTTCATCTTTACTGTCCTGATTTAACGTGTAACAGAGCATACATTATATTTCACCAAATTTAATTATTACGCAATAAATTTAAGGCACAGACATAATACAGCCTATCATTTACATTTTCTTAACATTTATTGTACACATTTTAAAATATTTTGTCTGTGATATTTTAACCGTTTACCACGTGACAGGAGGTGCAGGAAAAGCAAGGCGCAGTTTTTTTTTACTGTAAAATGAAAGTGAAAGTATCTCTTCAACTGTGAACAAGCAAGCGCAGTCCGCGATCAACAAGGGGATTTCTACCAATGCACAATCATGGGATTAATCTTAAAGATATTACTGTACTTGTACCTGTGTGCAGGTAAGTTATTGACTTGACTTGACTCAAATTAGTTACAGATTGAGGCTTTATTGGTGCTTGTAAGTGTCCGGTGAACACGTCTTTTAACTTATAAGACATGAATGAAATGACTGCTATACAACCCTGTAGCTACTTACAGTATTATACTGCACTATACTGTACTACTATACTATAGTATACTATACTGTACAGTACTTAATATACTGCACCATACTGTACTACTATACTATAATGTACTTACTATACTATACTGTACCGTAAAGTACTATACTGTACTATACCGCACCATACTGTACTACTATATTATACTGTTCTGTACTATACTATACTTAATATACTACACAATACCATACTACTATACTATACTGTACTATACTATACTTTAACATACTATACTACACCATACTGTACTACTATACTATACTATGCTTTAACATACTATACTATACTAAATTATACCATACTACATTGCACTAAATGAAGTGTTAGCCGACCATAGTGATTGGTTGTGTGTCTCCCAGGTGTCCAGTGTGTCCATCAGATGTCATGGCTGCCCTGTCAGTTCATTGATGAGAGCGTGTTTGTGAATGCTGAGAATCTCCCTGAGACTAAGCTCATCCACAGAGAAGCCATGCTGCAGTTTGGTCAAAAAGGAGACGCTCCTCTTAACCCACGAGGCATCACGTTCCTGGTCACGGGCGGTAAGACCTGTCACCTGTCTCCTGAACAGACCGAGAACTGTTCTATTCTTTTGTATTCTATTATTTTCTATTCTATATTCTGTATTCTGCTCTAGGATCTAAGCTGGACCTGCGGCGGTATGTGGACGGAGTGGAGGCAGAGCAGTTGGAGTGTGAGGTGCGTAGGTACAGCACAGAGGGCATCCATGTGCGCTGGCCCGTCCAGGGGGCCCATGAGTACAACCGCTGGTTCACCTGCACCGTTAAACACAGCAAGGGCCTGTTCACCGCCACTGGCTTCCTCCGACACCCGTCTGACCAGCCTCCCCCAGGACAGCAGGACTTCCGCCGCTGGCCTGCCATCCAGGACGGAGAGATACTCACAACAACAGGTAACACACCGGCTTTAATAATATCAGTCCCGTGTTGCAGTTTAATCAAAACACATCTGTCTCATCTGCCTCTGTTTCATCACATCTATTTCCACAGTTGCCATGGTCATTAAAACACAGTCTCCATCGGTGACAGCAGGCCTGAGCTCCCAACAAAAGCTTCACTGCCAGTTTGCTCTTGACCACAAGGGGCCAAACGTCACCGTGGAGTGGCACTTTCAGTATCGCGGGGAGAGAAACAAACTCTTCAGCCACAACAGCCGCTCAGGTCAAACCGAGGGGTCTGGAGTTGGGATGAAGAGCCTTGCAGCCGGGGATGCTTCCTACATCCTCCCCTTTGCCAAGATGAGCAGCGAAGGGATGTACATTTGTTCAGTGGCAGTGAATCCACTGTTCATCAATCTGGATATAAATCTGCATATCCAAGGTGAGAAAGACTGGTTTAAAATGATAGTATTCATAATGTAATCATGATACCGTCTACTTTATATATGAAAAAGGAAATGTAAAGTAAGGTAGAACATATTTTAATCGTGAGCCCTTTAGGCAGGTATCTCCAAACTGGCAGCAGGTGTATGTGCATAAATAGATAACATGTTCTCTTTTGTTAGATGTCTAGCTGTCTCTGGATTTGTTTTTTTTATTTATTACATGTGAAGACCGTTACATTAGTCGAAGCATTACAAAATAAAAGCACGAATCTCAATACTGAACCAATTTAGCACAATTCCTTAGATAAAAGAAGTAAGATGATGATCCTGCCAATGTGAGTCTCAAAATTAAGGCTGGAATCAAAAAACAAACCAAGGTTTTTAATGCTTAAAGAAATAACCCTAACCCTATTTCAGTTAAATTATAGGACTGATACAATACTCATACCTGAATATTAAGCTGCAGCCAGGAGATGGTTAGCATAGCTTTGCATTAAGACCAGAAACATGTGGCAACTGCACTGACTTCTGTTGCCTGGCAACCGCATGATGACAACTGTTGGAACTGTTGGGTTTCTCTCTGTTATATCATAAGGTCCTGACCTGACCCTGTAAACTGCCTTGAGGTAATCTATGTTATGATTTGGCACTATATGAATAAGGGAAGTCACTGCTCCTGGCTAGCTTTTCTGTTTCTTTTCTTTATGCTAAGCTAAGCTAATTGGCTGTACAGAATGATAGAAACGTTTAAAGAATCTTCTCCTCTGCTGTAACTTGCAGCAAGAGAGTGAGAGGAAGTGTATTTCCTTTAATGTGCCTCAGTGATTTGTCATGAGGAAGATAAGTTTACTCTTTGCTTCATCTCAGCCGACCGCATGGAGTTCCCCTAGGGGATAAATAAAGTATCTCTCTCTCTCTCTCTCTCTCTCTTGGCTCATGTACATTAAATAAGGGCTGCAGCTGACCTTACTTTGCTTGTTACTGAATGTTTTAGTCTATAAGTGTTAGAAAACAGTGTAAACTGTCCGATTTCACCTGTTTTGTCAGGCAGTTCAAAATCAAAGATATTAATGTTACAATGATAGAGAACCAAAAAACACCCAACAGTTTCTCACTTCTGAGAAGCTTAAACCAGTAAATAGTTCGTATTCTCACTTGATAAAAGTCTCAACTACCATCATTTGGGAATTTCATAAGGAGAGAAAAGTTTCATTTGATTTTTTTCCCCTCCTCTCCTCAGAGACCCCCCGTGTCTCCCTCAACATTGGACCCACTCTCGTCCTGCAGGAGGGCGGGGAGCAGAAGGTCATTTGCGAAGCGGAGAACTATTACCCTCTGGACGTGGAGATAGTTTGGTACGAACAGGACCCGGCGGTGTCCGGCCAGAGGGTCGGCGCTCCTCTCCCCAGGCCACTCCAGAACGTTCTGCTGTCCAGCCACAAGCACAACAGCGACAAGACGTACTCGGTCTCGGCTTTCTTCTACCTCCAAGCTCGGCTCAGGGACTCGGGGAGACAGTTTACGTGCAGCGTCTCCCACCGGTCCCTGAGGGTGCCCATCAAAAAGAGCTTCATCCTGGCTGTTGAAGGTGAGAGGAAACTGCACTGTAGTACCACAAGCTACCACACGGTGGCAGCAGAGGAACATAACTGACACCTGACGACTTCCTGTTGTCTGTTCTCTCCGCTCAGAGCCAGGCAGCTGGGTGTTTAACCTCACTGTTGGCGTCATTGTGGTCACACTGCTGGCCTTTCTGTTCGTGATGGTGTTTTACCTGTACTCAGGTGGGTGTGGAGATCCTCATGCTAACAGGCTGATGAAAGGATGAGCGGCCGTGATGATCCAGGAGTATCATTAGTTAATGAGGAATATATTTATGCAGTTTTAAGTTAACACGCTAGATTCAAAGATACAGGGAAATAATATAATCAGATGTTTGGGTGCCAATGACATGAAAACACATGAAAACTACAGTATTAAAATCACTCTGACATATGTGTTCATGCCCAAAAGAGTAATTATCATTTATTTTCTCCACAGAAAAAAGGAAATCAGTGCAGGTAAGACAATATGAAAACAAAATTGTTGTGTTTTAACTTCACCGTCGCCCTCAGTGCAAACAAATATTTAATTTAATTTCTATATCTCTGCCTGTGTTTGTGTCTGAGCAGAAGAAACCATACTGAAGAAACCAACGATGTCCTGAGCCCAAAATCACAGGCACCAGTGAAGGCAGACTGTCTCCCTCACTCTCTCACTCATTCATTTTTATTTAGACTATCTTAGATGTTTGACTTTTGTTTGTTTTGAAAGGTGAGTTTGGGTTTCTGTGAAAATGAATGGGTTTTTTTTTTTTAAGAAGTCTTTATGATTTTGCTTTGATTGTGTTCAGACTAAAAACATGATGCTGAAGTAAATCTCTGGGTGAACAGTGATTGTCACATTACTACACCGGTGATAATGCAACAATTGCAGGTTAAAGGTACCGAGTTTTTGACCAGTAGTAGTAGTAGGCGCACTGTGGAGCTATGTTTAAACAAGTGGGTTTGCACGAACAGGCAACATGGCACACACTCCTGCCGTTGGTGTGATGTAAAGCAATGCCTTAACAAAACCAGTGAAGAAGAAGAAGACTGCTAGCTAGAGAACATGGATGTAAACAATGTACTGTTTAAAATACTTTATACATTGAACATATGAAACTCTGAATGTAAGTATAAAGTTGTTTATTTTGAAGAAAACTCCACAGAGTGAATTTGAAACGTCAGATTTATTCCTGAATGTAATGAATGGGGCAATAATCCTAAATCTATAAATACAATATACCTACCAGGTATTGTAAAAATTACTATCGATATTTAAATTGTATATATACTTTTATAATTACATTACAAAATTTCACAAGCATCATAGCACGGGCGACTAATGACCTTTTAATGGCTGTTGGCGGTCGTTGTTTTTCTAGACCTTAGCACTGGCTTTTGTTACAGTCAATCACAACAGATTGAGGCAGTGTGCCGTTTTATTATCAGCTGTAACATCACGGCAAAACTCGGCACTTACTGTGGCAGGAAGTACCACAGAGGTGGTTTGAAGTTTGGCTGACACATCTTTGTCACTGCTATAGCATCACAATGGTGCAAGATACAGTCACAAAACTTTATAGGTATGTAGATGAGATGAAAATGAAGAATGTGTTCGAGGATGGGTGTGGTGAACATCAAGATTATCTCTGGTTTTCCCTGTGCATGCTTCCTCTGGGACATATTATCCATAGACACGGTGTTTCGATTCGTCTTTATGCCGATGACACTCAGGTGTACTTTTCTGTTAGAGCCACTGATCCTGACATGCTGAGTTCACTACATGACTGTGTATGTGACGTCAAAAAGTGGAAGTCATAAAATTTAACTCAAGTCAATCAGAGATGTCAGTAATTGGTTCCCAGCACGGAGCAAATCTGGTTCCCTGTTGGAAAAACATCAATTTGCTGCAAATGATATTGGCTTTTGGTTTGACAATCACTGAAGCTTTGAGCATCACACCACAAAACTTGTGCAGTCTTGTTTTTATCATCTTATTTAATTTAACCAATTATTTCCAAAATACTATTTTATATTTCAAAGACACAGAGACCAGTTTTACACGCCTTCATCTCCTCAGGCCTCAACTGTTCCAACAGCCTCTTCACCTGCCTCAACCAACAATCTATTAACCAGCTCCAGACTGTACTGAACTCAGCCGACAGGTCTTTAACAAGATCCAACAGAACTGATCACATCACACCTGCTCTTTCCCAGGCTCCCTGTGTTTTAGAATTGGTTTTAAGATGTTACGGTTGACTTTTAAGGCTCCTCATGTCTTATATCCGATCTCTTCGTCTCATATGAGCCAGTATGTAGCCTGAGATCCTCGGGCAGCCAAGCTATGGAAGAAACTGCCTGAGGAAATCAGGTCAGCAGAGTCACAGTCCTCTTTTAAATCTTAAAGCAAACTTTTATCTGAGCTTTTCCTGATTTGACTTGATTTTTATTGTTCGCTCTTTGGCTGCCGACACTGTCATTGGTTTTATTTGTTTAATTTGCTTATTACTCTATATAAGTTTTTACGATGTGCTTGTTTTGAAGTTGTTGCCTTGTGTGTTGTAAATAATAGATAATAGATAATTATTAAGATAAAGATAAAGATTAAGATAATTATTATTACAATTCATTGATTCGAAAAATTATATTATCAAACGGTGTGAATGAATAAGTAAGAAAACTGTTTCTCTGAAATGTCCAAATGTCCTTTGTAAGTTAAATTTTGGACATAAGTGAAAGATAAAACTAAAAAATTTTTTCACACACTAACCCTCTTATTATCTGTTTTCTCTGGCGAAACTGATCTAACATCAGCAGGATTCTCCTCTGCTCCACTTTAGCTTTCTTTTAAGACAGTAATCCCACTCGTACATATAAATAAAGAAAAACTGCTATAAGACATTACGTAGCACTTGTACTGCTGACATTAGATTTCACACAAATAAAAAGAAAATTCAAATCATATGCTTTTGCAGAATAATTGCAATAATTAATGTTTAAAAACAACAAACTCGCAAAAATACACACAAGCAAAAGGTGTAAAATCTACTAGACCTTTTGACAACATCAATAACAGATGCCTCTCCCCGGCAGCTCGGCACCGGGGTGAGAGGGGGTGAGCTAGCTGCCTCCCCTGCTAGCTAGCAAAGATACAATAGGCAAATATTTTATACAAACAACCTGATTCAGTTGAATAACTCAAAAAAAAAACTGTTAATTTGACTTTAAAATTCCAATATATAATGTTGTGTGTATATGAAATAACTGAAGTTATAGTCACATTGAGTAAGTGTTTAATAAACATAAAAATGATCACAGAGCAACCTGATAATTTTGTGTCATATAACGTACATTTCTTGTTAATATGATGTATAAATTAAATGCAAAAAAAAATATTCTGTTCAACTGACATAAATTTACAGACAGACAAAGGTCATGTGATACAGTTATTTTGTGGTGTCCTCATAACTTTCATGTCACTGTATTAAACTAAAAGTTTTGTGTTCAGGCTGTTTCCAATAAACTTTTAAGTTGAATGAGCAAATTGAAATTTACAGTGCAGCTCCACTGGTCAGTCAGGTCTGAGGCCACTTACAGGGATAAACAGAGCTTTACTTAGACTGATTCCAGATGTGTGTTTGTGTGTGTGCTACCAGCAACCTGCGCCCTAAGGGGTAAAGTGTGTGTGTCTGCATTCATGTGTGTGTGTGTGTGTGTGTGTGTGTGTGTGTGTGTGTGTGTGTGTGTGGCAGCACTAAACCTGTCTCGGAGAAAAAGAGAGAGTTAGAGAGTGAGGAGGAAAAACCAAAAAAAGAAAGAAAGAAAATGAATTAAAGAAACGGTAACTTTTGATGTTCTTTGAAGAAATGCCACGACCAAACAGAAGAGAAGAGAACAAAATAAAAACCTCCTAAAGACACAGACGCACGCTAACAATCAGCTCCAGGATCAACACAGCTGGTCGCCGGAACAGATACCATCAGTATTTCCAGATAAGATGCTCGTGGAGCAATTTGAGACACTGTGGTAAAAATTACCACGAATAAATACATGAGTGATTTGATGATACATGATGTAAAATGCGAGTTAGAGGCCAAAAAAAGCCTGACAGAGTCAAGAGAAAGTTTAAAAGGTCTAATGTCTTTGGGTGCCTGCCATATTCAATCTGATGGTTGAACGCTCTCGTTGAACACGCTGCAGAAATGATTAAAAAATGACACACATCCTGGGAAAAGACTTGTAGGTTGCTGCAGGATGTAAACATGTAAAATGTCCCACGGCCAAACCCAAAATTGAGCAACACGCTCAAATAAGACTCATGATAAGAGAAATAATCCTTCGAAGGCTGAATTTCCCAACACAGATCATGTAACTTTATCCTTCCTTACATGCTATTTCAGGGGCTTTTTTGACCCTGGCTGGGAATACTGAATACTATATTTGGCATAATAACTGTCTAATTAAAACCAGTAAAATAGGCAGAAATCTTGGCCGTGGTTGCTCCAGTGGAAAATGCATCTATATTGGTTTCAGGCTTAATAAACAACCAGGTCTCTGAGGGGCTTGGTTTTGGTCCTGACATTTGAACAGAGGTTTTCATATCTGCTGGGAAACATTCAGACCAACGCAGGCATGCAGGCGGCTTCAGGTCAGCGGGGAACGGCAACAAGAACAGACCGACGACAGGATCTATCCGTCACAGACAGGTTGTTCCAGAGAATCAGATGAGTGTTGAGACGTTACATGTCGTATCAGTTCTGTGTAATTATCCAGTCATGTGATCTTCAGACGATAAGATGGTTTGTATGATGGGAGGCAAGTCGGGGCTGGTCCTGGAGATCGGGTGATATCACTGTGGATGGGGTGGAGGTTTAAACCACAAACCTCATGGTGGCGCTACAGGAAAAGTCAGACGATCACCAAAGTCATCTGGGTTCATCCTCTGGGGAATATGAATGCCTGTGCTAAATTTCACAGCAATCCATCCAGTAAGTGTTGAGATATTAGCCACACGTACGGTGGCCCTGAGAGGTCAACGCACTGCGTATCAGCACACACATGCACACACGGTACAACTGTTTTATAAGAAAAGCTACGTGTTGTCAAGGTAACAGTAATGGCGAGCACAGCTGGTGACACAAAGCTAAAATCCTTTGCGATGCACGACATTTACGAAGGGCCACATCCTTCGTGCACAGCGTGGCCCCCATGAATTGGGTCGCAGCTTTAGGGTCACGCCCCTTTCTGTGTGGCAGTCGGCTCGATACGGACGACATCGCCTCGGTGTCACAGTGTGTTTATAAGGTTACTGAGGTTGATCCCGCCGCGTTCCCACAGAGACACGGTAACTTAAACTCAGTGGAAATTTCATGTCAAGAGCACAATGTCCCATAAATGTGTGTGTGTGTGTGTGTGTGTGTGTGTGTGTGTGTGTGAACAGACCACTGGCCACACGCTTAACTACTGCACGCACAATGCAAAACTCCATGTAGACCTTGTGGAAAACTCACTGTCTTGGTGTGTATGTGTGTGTGTGTGTGTGTGTGTGTGTGTGTGTGTGTTGTGGCTTCAGCTCTTCTCTCCCCGTCTCCCCTTCCCTTCCTCCTCACCACAAATACTTCACTTTTATTTCCTCCTCACTGCTCACTCTCTCTCTCTCTCTCCCTCTCTCTCTTTCTGCGCTCCTCATCATCTCTGAATAATAAACAGCTGTAATGGCGGTCCGGCCGTCTGGCTCTCCTCTCCTCAGCTGTTGTGACAGATCAGGAATAACACCGGACCGATTCCCAACACAAAGGGTGTTTGGAAAAGCAAAGTGGCTAATTTCCGTCACCGTTCTCTCTCCGACAGACCTCGACTCACTCGGTTTATGTTCAAACTCAACTCTCCTCCCTGCCAGGTGAGGTCAGGTTGCACCAATCCATAAAAAAGAAAAAGAAAAAGAGAAGTACATGCAGCGGCTTGGAGGCGATGAGCTCATGCATCCAGTTTCTGGCCTGGCTGAGGGCGTGCGTCTGTCAGCCAGCAGCTATGGACGCTGTGGGTTTTCTTGTTGAAACATCACAGTTGCATAAGAGGGTGAGAGAGAGAGAGAGAGTGAAATATGATTTATACGGTGCAGCAGAACCAACATTTAAGTCAGGTCGTAAAAAAAACAGCTCGTGTCATTGCATAGCTATGCAGCGAGCATCGTGAAAGCGTTCGAGGAAAACAACCTAATCAGCTCACAGGGGAGCGTCTTGTTGTGTTTTGGGGGGAAACTGTTGCCAAAGAAGATTGTGCATGTGTTTGTGTGGTGTAATTAAATGTATGTGGTGACACACCGGAGACTTATTCAGCAACAAAGTGGGACGTGATTGAGAAGGAATTGACTTGAGATTGATGATATTTTTAACTTTTATTTCTCCCTCTGTTTGTGTTTACATGGAAACTAATGGGGAATAACTGTAATTGATATTGGCCTTCAGAGACAGGAGTATTTGTGTGTGTGTGTGTGTGCGTGTGTGTGTGTGTGTGCGTGTGTGTGTGTGTGTGTGTGGTGCACTCCTCAGTGGAGTTTTAAATGTCTTCATTGTGTGCCATACCTCCGTAACGGCTGCTTCCAGCTGCAAGGGTGAGTGGGTGTTAACCGCGCACACGCACACGCACACGCACACACACACACACACTTGCAGGGCACATAGTGTAAACACTGTCAGGGTACTACTGGGGTTTCAAAGAGTCATGGATAGTTCAAAGACGCTGGCGTCCACTGAGGGGAAAGGTAATAAGTCAGATGATGAGGAGGATCCATGGTTACCTCCATGGTTACCGCACTCCTCTTCATTAAGTGTTGTTTGTTGATGTCAACACAGTAACAGGTCGGTCTTTCTATCATCAGGAACATTTGAAAACTGAACTCTGAGCTGCTCTCACTGTGTCTCTCACTCGGAGGAGACGTCACATCTTTCCGATGCACCTGTGTTTGTGTTTGTTCCTCAAAGAGAAAAATACATCGACCCCAACTTTAAAGTTAGAATCTGTAACTTTAAAATAACTAAAAAACAACTAGACCTCTGATCTATATGTTGTTGAGTTGTGTTCTTACATTATCACAAATGTTTCCAGCAATTCTCAAACCAGAGAAATCTGTGATATTAATCTATTACGTCATATCCTCTGTGATCATGTGTCAGTGTTGTGTTTTAAGGCACATTTTTAAGTTTTACATTATGTATTTTAACCAGATGATTTTAGATCTTCAGTTCCTGTAAACAAACAGGGACACGTCGTAAAGGACGAGGAAACCCGCCACCACTACTGTCACTATCTCCTCCGTCGTGCTTGGGAACAAAAGTTTTAATGGGAACTAAAATTTAGCGGAGCGCTACGACTTTCTGATTGGTCTGATTCTCATTACCATAAAGTTGCTTGGATTTCAGCTTTTTCTGACACTTCCCAAGACGCGCCACTGCTCGCCACCGAGAGACGCCGCATCACATGGCAAATGAACGACTTTCAGTCTGAACGTTACAGTTACACCTTGACTTAATGAGGACGAGGACAGAGGAACACATGTTCAAATGAGACAAAGAGGTCAGAGGTTGAAGTCTGTTGTGTGATAATGTAAATTATTTTGTGCAGTGTCTGCTTGTGTCTTCTTTGACATTTTTAGACTATGTATCAGTCGGTCGTTGCAGCCAACTATTGACGTAAGTTGTTAAATTCACTTTTGGGAAATACAAACCGAGTCTTTCGAAGTTTCGGAATGGAAGATAATAAAATTGTTGTGATCCTCTTGGGCAGCTCAGTGTCATTCTATCCAAAAACACAGTGAATGAGACACAGAACCTCAAAGATTTGGAGAAAAACGTTTATTAAACAGAATTAAACTGAAACCACAGAAACCAGCTGAAGGACACGAGGATATAAAATGACATAAAACAGGAAACAACAAAGGAGACAAACATCAGAGGAAGAGGAGGAGGAGGAGGAGGAGAGGAATGAAACAAACATGTCAGTAGCAGAAAAAACTGTGATTTACTTTGTTATAACAATGAGTTGTGTCATTTCTAATTAACCAAATGTTACATAAGTCAGTGTCTATCTGTTCCATCTTCTCGCTGCACATATGAGGTCATTCAGGATGAGTTTTATCAGGGCCCTGGAGAGCCAATAAATCAAGAGCGTGTTGTCCTTGCACTGTGTGTGTGTGTGTGTGTGTGTGTGTGTGTGTGTGTGTGTGTGTGTGAGAGACACAGACATGCAGAGAGAGAGAGACAGAGAGAGAGAGAGAAAACGTAACGATTGTATTTCCTTGAACGTCCCTTTTTGCTGTTTAACAGTCTTGGAATCTGTCCTGCTGACCTTTCCCGTGTTACGCTGCTGGGGAACTACTCTGACCGCGCACGCATACGCATGCACACGCACGCACGCACACACACACACACACACACACACACACACACACACATGCACACATACATCTGGCCTCCTCGTTACAAATTAAAACTGAGCCTAATCCCGGTGTCAGCGGGGCTTATGCTGCGGTTGGAACATGCAGAATCACCGCAGAGTATTTTTTTTCTCCTCTGAACCTCGAGTTATTTAGATCATCTCTCAGTATGGATCCATCCTGAATACCAACTAATCATATAATCATAAAATCAGTGATGGATTCCACTGAAGCGACAGTTGGACGTCTGCTTTTAAATTACAGTGTGCAGCATGTGGAGAGATCCCGTTTGAAAAGGAGAAGAGCCTCTTTCATCCTCGTCTTTTTCTGGACATCTGTCGTCCTGCTGACGAGGCGGCTTCGGTCATTCAATCAAAGAAATGTTGGATTCATGAAGGTTTCCAATCAATCTTATGTCAACGCTCAGTTATATAGATGTGTTAAGTGTTGAAGAAGAAGGTCTCTATGTCCTGAGACAGGAGAAAGACCTGGTCTGGTTTTATTGAGCGGGAAGAGTCGCCACGTCGCCACACACAGACGCTCGGTCGGGAGACCTTTAGTGTCATTTCTCCACATGCAGAATGAATGAAGTGCTGCAGTTACTAATGGCAGTGGCCTCGCCAGGAGGTGGTTGGGGGAGATGGCGAGAGCACGGAGCGCATGACTGTCACACCAGAGACCAGATGTCTGTGGCGAGGTTGAGGCAACAAAAGCCCTTTGGTTAAGGCTCAGGAAAGATGATGTTTTTGGTCAAATGTAAACAAGCGTGTTGTGTCTTAAGTCACTGTATGAAACCAGACCAGGATCTTTCCAAAACCTTCAGAGAGTCTCTGTGAGAGTCTGAACAGAACCATGACACAGTTTAATAATGCAATGACTGGAGTCGCACAGTCACTTTAAACATTGCTAATGTTAACATTGCTAATTTAAAAGCTTTCATGTGGCTAATGACACCAGACTGAAGTTATGTTATAAACTTTATAAACGATTCAGGGCTTTTGGGAAAACTGGAGCCCCGTCGCTCCGCCTGCGGTTGGCACAAAGATACCTGTTGACATGTCTGTTTTCCTTTGCAGGTTTTTTAAAATACAGTTTGAAGGACAAAACATTCTGAACAAAAACTTCCTAGCTTGTCTGTTTCATCTACATCAGAGCGGCTCCAAACTTCAGCAGCGTCTTTGGCAGAGCAGCTGGAGTGAATTTTTCAGTCTGAACGTTCAGTAAATCAGAAAACAGCAGCAGCAGCAGCAGAGGACAGCAGGTCACTGACGCGTTGATCCAGACGGTTTCAAACCTCCAGAGTTTACAGATCCCACCATGAGTCACTGGACTGAATTATCCTCAGAGATACAGAGTGATGTGATGCAATGTGGTTCCAGCTCATGGAAACACTCACAGAGTTTTAGGTTTAACCCCGACAGAACGTTTAGATTAACTGTAAGAGCTGCGAACGTGGTGTAAACGATCCGCGTATTAGTGTCATAAAACACATTAATGTCCCCACACCGCAGGAAGTGAGTGTTACACAAGCTAAGGTCTGCACCTCACATGTTCAGCCTGTCACCTGGGTGATATTTACTGTAGCTGAAGGAAATGTCACTTCATCATTTTTTATGTTGTAGCTGTCTTGGTAATAAGCAGGTGGTGGACAGTAAAAGGATGTTTCGTAGAGACGCAGTGTGTTTTACGGCTTGAGCCCGGCCCGAGGAGTTTAGGTGAACATGGGAATTAAATGTTACAGAGAGAGATAAAGAGCAGCCGACGCATGTGCAGCAATATTAATGTATCACCACAGAGAAATGTTGTAGACACTGTGTCCATGGCAACCAGTCCTCCAACCTGAACAACCACACAGGTGTTTTTATTTTCAACCCTCTGATACGACCAACCGCCTGCCGCCCCTATAAGACGGCAGGCGTACCTGACCTCGGTTGTCATGGTCACGACAATAAGTGTACCTGCCTTTGTTGCCGCGGTTACTATAATAACAAATCATGACTTAAGTAAGGTTTAGGAAAAGATTGTGATTTTGGGTTGAAGTAAGTACTTCCTCAACATTAGACGATCTGTGTTGTCATGGTTACAACATAAACAGCTTTTTTTCCACATGGGAATCGAACGCACCGCTCTCCTGTGTCATATTCATCCATCCACCACGACCTCCTCGTGACGCGGACTTTGTTGCTCTTTCTACGTCGCCGCACTTTTCTCTTTGCTCCTGTTGTAATTACTATGACCACTAGGTGTCGCCTAGCAACAAAATGTAACCACGGGTCATAATAACCCGCTGCACAGACGACCTGTGGGCTCGTTCATGACGTGTTTTACGATTAATGTTTTTATTTTCTGTCACAAGTTACATAAAATACAATAAATAAACATGTCATTCATTTAATGACAGTTTGTTTGAGGGGTGTTGGGTTACACTTGAGAAACAGACAAGAAATAATTGTAACAATAATAATAATAAGCTTATTTGTATAGCACCTTTCATACAAGAAATGTAGCACAAAGTGCAAAGACATTAGATAAAATAATGGATAAAATAATAAAACCATTAAGAAGGCAGACATTTAAAGGAAGTGCTGAGCATAAAAGTGCAAAATGTCAGAGCTAGTTAAATGCTTAAGTGAGGAAATAAGTTTTGAGCTTTCTTTTAAAAGGACTGGGGGAAGAGACACAGAGACGAGCTGCAACAAAGGACGAGGCCTCCGGGTCTAAGACGGCGCGACCTTGATGTTTCACCAAAGAAACGATGCGAATGCAGTGACCACACACTTAGCACATAAAAGTGAAATAATAATAAAAAGAACTTAGCCCATAAAAGTGTATGAGAGAGTTATTTTATTAACGTTGGCATGAGCGACACGTTTCAGCACTTCAGTCAGAGTCTGGTGGCAACGATCCACTGACAGTGAAGAAATCCTGCAACATCGGCTCCACCACTTCTCTCTGTGCTCGTGTCACCGGCTGCGGGCCAACCGGTGACTTTCTACGACTTTCTCCAACACGCAGCGTGACTCTGTGTCAAGCAGCACTTTGTTTTTTTCTTTTTAAGTCCCAGTTGTAGTTTCAAAAACGTTTTTTGCACATCTTGAGGATTCTTAATCGTCTCCTTCACAGACGGGAGGCTCCAGCTGAATCCAGCTTAAATTTGCATTTAGTCAACACCTTTTTGTGGGGTTGTGTCGGTACATGATCATGGCATCAGATCCTGAACAGCGTGCTCCCAGACTGGGAGCACTGGCGGACGAGCAGAGGGAGGTGTTGCTGTGGGCGGGGCCACAAGAAAAAACGAGTTTTAGACACTTTTTAAAGACGCCCACTGAAACAATCCAATATCTGTTTAAATGTAGCTTCATGTAGAATATTTCCACCGGTTTATCTTCCAGTGAAAACAAACACTGTTCTTTGGTACTACATTTTTTCAACCGCTGAACTACCGTATCTGACCTGCAGCTGCGGCGTAATACAGGGCGCTCCGTCCGTTTAAAGTTCCTTCTCGACATGATGTGATATAAAATATGAAAATGAAATACAGGAAAATGAAAATTCATATGAAAAGTCTTCCTGATGGAACTCGAGTCGTAACATCACCTGACTGTGTGTCTTGTTTCTATTACAAGCTAAATAATACATGTTTTATATTTCACATGTTCCCATATGAACCTGTTATATTCATAGAGGTTTTTATTTTTATTATTTTTATCTCTTTGTGTTTTAAAAACTTTAAAATAAAATACAAACTTTTGTTCTCAGTCTCGAGATGAACTGTTGATGAAACCCTGAGTGACGTCCAAACTTCAGCTTTGAGGAAAAATATCTCGGCTTGATGGATGTCGTCTAATAACCCTGCTAATTAGCTTTGTTCGAGTATGCGTGAGTGTGTGTGTGTGTGTGTGTGTGTGTGTGTGTGTGTGTGTGTTTGGCTCCAGGGCCTGGACGAGGGAAGGGTGATGTAATGCTGAATCAGGTCCTCGCTGCTGATCTGGTAATGCTGTGAGGTTTGATACAGCGTAACAGTGTGTGTGTGTGTGTGTGAGTGTGTGTGTGTGTGTGTGTGTGTAGATTGCAGTGAAAGAACAATTGATGGATATGACTGAGATGTTTTTGGCTGAGTCTGTGTGAATGACATCATAGTGAACTTACACACACGCACACACACACACACACACACACACACACACTTGCTTACCAATCAGTAATCAGTAATCAGTGCATGTTCAAAGTGGGTCACTGATTGAACAGTTTGGCTGCTGGGAAAAAATACATGGCAGTCTCACACTGTGTGTGTATGTGTGTGTGTATGTGTGTGTGTGTGTGTGTGTGTTTACCCTGGATTGTTCAAGTGTAGTGTTGACCAATCCAGGGAACTATTTTTCGTATAAAACAACCTCATGTGTCGCCTCTCTCTCTCTCTCTCTCTCTCTCTTGTTTATCTGAACACAAACTTCCCAAAGAACCGTCCAGTTCTTGAGGTCACATCCTCACAGCCGTTCCCAGCATCCTCTCTGCTGTTGACATTAGGGGCATGTCCACATCCACACCTATCTAATCCCGATGCCGCCCCACAGAGGACTCCCCGTCCAGACTCACTCACTGTGTCTCCCTCAGTCTGCTCACTGTCTCTGATATCACTCCCCTCTCTGGAGGCAGCATCTCTCCATCACTGACTTTCTTCTTTCAGGCAAGACGCCACTAAACATAAATCAGAAGAACTTGGACAAAAAGACTGGCTGATCCACAGGACATGTTGTCAACGGTTTTCCTAAGGACTATTTCTTTGGGTAGAAAGTAGTTCCAATGAAAACTATTCATTGTCAAGCCGTGTTCCACCTCAGCCCTGCATGGAATTAACAATTCATTGATGCAATTTGTTTTTATGCCTCCGACAGTCAGGGCCGGAGACATTTTGTTTTCAAGTTTCCGTCCGTCCGTCCCGTTCTCATGGACACGATATCTCGACAACGCCTTGACAACACTTCCTCAAATTTGGCACAAACATTCACTTGGACTCAAGGATGAAATGATTTGATTTCGGTGGTAAAAGGTCAAAGGTCAAAGTCACAGTGATCTCACAAAACATGATTTTGGCCCTGTGCAAACAATATCTGGAGAACTCCCCCAGGGAATCCCTTGACACAAACATAACAGAAAGACAATACTCAAGACTTCACGCAGCAATAATGTCACACAAATGGTTCATATTTTTCTGTAACCTGAAACTAGTGGTGGAGGCAGACAACCACGAGGAGGGGATTCTAGTTATTCATTTATTGGTTGATTTAATAAAGAGATTAATAAACAGTGACGAAAGGTTATTCTTCATCTCTAATCCCCGGACATGTTGATGTTACAGTCACATTAAATAACAATATGAGATTAAAATGAAAACAAAAAAAGTTATTGAAATCATTTAGAAGCATGCAGAGCACCAGCGGCGCCAGCAGCTGTAATCCTGTATGTGTGTATACATTTTTAAAAATTATTTTGTTATCTTGAAAATAAAATTGTGACGAGATCCTGTCTTTTTTTTTTTGGCTGCTAAATGAGGGAATCTGACGTTTACTGCAAGTTTCTCTGGGATATTCAATATATTTACTTCAGCGCTAAAATACACAAATCAATCTTAATCTTACTAATGTTACTAATAAAAAAAACATCATACAGGTGCTGATTAAAACAGACACACAGGCTCACAATCCAAGAAGTGCAAAGCCATGAAATGGGGGATAAAATATGCACAAATAAGTGTAAAATCCCCAGTTCAGAATCAACCAATGTGTGTAAAATGAAGATGGACAAAAGGCAACAGACCGTATAGTTTAAAAAGAAACTCTCGATGCTTTATTGAATGACTTCTATTAAAAGGAATGAATGAAGGCTGAAGCCAGGGGAGTCAAGAGTCAGTGGGATAAAGGGGGAATCAGACGTCTCAGACGGTCTCTTGTGGGGGCTCCACAGACCAGCTGCTGCTCTGTATCATACAGCTCCTCCAACATCGACCCGACTGTTATCCATATGATGGAAACCAGCCGCAAACGTCAACATGAACCTCACACTGCGCACAAGACGCTGCACACAAACACTCAGACCCAGCACTTCAAGTAGAAACAACACAAAGTCTGGACCTGCACACAAGAGGAAACTGACTCTAGTGTGTGTGTGTGTGTGTGTGTGTGTGTGTGTGTGTGTGGCTGGATAAGTGCTGTAGATTGGTGGTCACACCCAAGCACACCTGTACACCATCAGCTTCACACCACACCACAGGTGAAAACCACACCCTGCAGAAACACATCGGCTTCTCAAACAACAGTGTTCAAGCTGAAACAGGTCCACATTGTCACAAAGGCTGAAAATGACGGAGAGCTCTTAATCTCTTTCAGCCTTGTTTGTGATCCTAAAAATCCTAATGTGTGTGTTTGTCGGAGGGAATCTTTTTTTCTCCTCAGGATGGTTCAGACTGAGTGAAATCACCTGGAAGTGTCTGAGCAGCAGCTTGAATTCTCTGAATGACAATGAAAGGAGCTTCAGTGCTTCCTGTCTTGTCTTAAAGTGACACACCATTGTAGTTTCACCACAGCGGACCCACACGTTAAAATGTAGAAACAGCAGAACAACTATTATGTTTGTGACACGATCCAACACGTGTGGAACCTTAAATCCATAAATACAGATTTCTTCTCTTTCTAACAAATTTATAAAAGTGAAAAAAGTGCCCAAGAAACTATAAACTTGTGTCTGAATATAATTTATTCTGATATCTTGCTCAGTTCTTTATTTTTGTTTGATTATTTTGACAAAAGTTGTTAGTAAAGGACTTTATTTTGACTCACTCCATCTTCCCCTCTCTCCTATCACATCTGCACACCTGTAGTATTCACAGTGTGGCTCGGGGGCCACTGGAGGTCCTGTGGAAATATTTGCAAACGTAACACATTTCATTGCATTGGCTTCAGTTGCATGTACAGCACGATCCACACTCAGTGGTGATAGAAAGGCTTCACGGTTCATCTTCAGTAATTTCATTCACGTTTCTTGTTAAAACAATAAAGTCATAAAGCCTCTGGAGTTGAGGCCGACGGCTGGTGAATGTGAAACAGACGTTAGCGGAGAGCGGAGGCTGAAGATGGACGACGCTGTGAAAACAAACCAAATGTTGACTCTGAACGTTTCCACGAGTGACCCTGCGTGGATGTTAGATATTCCTGATATAAACAAATCTCATCCTGTTGCTCTCCCTAACCTTCTCTAAATGTATATCAGACAACACCCCCCTCCCCCCGTGCTCTGCCTGGATCAGCTCACATCTCAAACTTCTATCATCACTCCTCCGGCCCCCGTGCGTCTGCGATACTTCAGCCACCCTCCTTCCTCCGCACCAGAGACTCTCGCAGCCAGGTGATGAGCAGTGCCTGGTGTTCGCCAGACGTAGTGTTTGGAGGTCCGCCCAGAGACCTCATCGGAGTCTTTCTCCTCAGGCTCTCAGGGTCCTTTAAAGGCCGTTTGCCAAGCGGGCTGTCGTGTGTCTTTTACTCAAAGGGACTGTGGCAAATTTACTGATTTCTAGATGATGATCATTGACTGTAGCAGGTTTTATCGGCTGTAGCTAACTAGCACAAGCTAACGCTGAAATGTTTAAAACATCTCCTCCTGACTTTTTAATGTTTCCAGATGATTAGTTTTAAAACGGGTCTGGTAAATGAGTATTAAACATGATTATGATGGAAACGTGGATATGCTAAAAGACTGAGTCTAAGGCTTTTTCCCAAATCCCATTCCATCAGCAGGACAAAAAAGAAATCAAACATAAAAACAATCTTATTTTATTCAGACTTGTTATTATCACTATATTTGAGGTATTAAAAGAACTATATACTGACATTATCTTCCTCTTTATTCAAGCCAGTCAATTCAATTCACAGTACTGGGTGACCTTATTACCACCGACTGTACTTTGCCACACTTGTGGAAGTTTAATAAGATTCAGTACAACCGCGGCACAATAGAAGCTAATTCATACTAATTGCTCAGAAAAACAATACATTTCTTTTTCTCTTTCTCTCGTTCGGTTCCACATGGAGTTAATTAAAGTTGTGCTTTGAAGTGTCAATGACATCATGACTTGGCTGCCGTCCCCGTGGCCCTGTTTAGACATGACAGGTTCCCATGGAAACTCTGATGTCATGGGGGCGAAAGGCGAGGCGAGTCGGAGTGGATGATGTTTTTAGGCCTGTTTTCGGGGTGAAACGTGATGTCTGCTAAAACACTGACAGGCAGGAACTGCGCTGTGTGTCAGCAGCGCGGGATCAAAGCCAGCAGGTAGCCAGTCTGTCAACCTGACGACTCATACAACGTTACCGCCTGGCACCGTGTCCTGCGTGTTGCCGTGTCTCACTGTGGGTTTCCAGGCAGAGATATCAGAGCCAAGCTGTCCTGAATTTTACAGAGTGTGAGTTACAGACTGATGTAAAGAGGAAAGACCTGGCTGGATGCCCTGGGAGAGCGCCGAGAGAAATGGCCATAAATAGAAAAGTCTACCCTTTTACAAAGTGCTCACAGTGATGCTGTCAAGATATGCATTTAAAACATGGTGTGTGGTTTTGCACTATTTTTAAACTAAAGGAACATTTGGACATTTTGGGAAATACATTTATTTTCTTTCTTGCTAAGAATTAGATGAGAAAATCAATACGAATCTCATATTTGGAATTGATTACATGACATCGTCTTAACATGTTGTATCTCATTTGTTTAATTAACTAAAGTGTAAAAACTACAGATTTCAGTTTTATAGGGGGGTTGTGGGCAGCATATATTACATGTTTTATAATTAAGAGGTGTTGATAGTTGTATTTTATTACCCCTGGACAGAGCCAAGCTAGCTGCTTCCCTTTGTTTATACTTGTTATGTTATGTTAAGCTAAGCTAACCGTCTGCTAGCTGTAGCTTCTTATTTATTGTCGAGACGAGAGTGGCGTTGATCCTCGTACCAAACTCTCATTAAGAAAGTGAATAATTAATGAATTATTCCATCGTTAATGTATTGATAAAAATAAGGCATTACAATGCAAGTCTTACCGTTGATTGCACAAGTAATGGCGGTACTGCAGTTATCTTTAGCTAACAGCTAATTAGCTTCTTGGTCATGTTATTGTAGGAAAAATATTGAATTTCTTGAGAAAGCAGTTTATATAATTGTATATTACTATCATTGAATTACATAATCAATAAATTCTATAATTTTGTAGGAAAAGTGAATGTGTCTGAATGTTAATTACTCAGCCATGACGTGTGTTAATGTTTAACGCGGCATGTTAGTCCGTCAGTGAGCGTTTCAGGTCAGATAAATAAATCCTTAGTTCGTCCTTTAAACTTGTCTGTGTTTACTGGCAGGTTGGTTGCAGATGTTGCTGACATTACCATGAAGGACTTGTTGATTACACACTGTGAAGGCAAGAATTTGTTGGAATAATGCCTCCAAATATGCATAAGGTTTATATCAACTCTTACTGGAATGCTGGAAACTGTTCAGGGATAAAGAGTTTCCAAAGAATGTCAATAAAAAATCAGAAACGCATATGTAACTTCACCATAAATAAACTATTTCTACAAAATACCCTCATGGCTGAATTTCCATGTATCCCTAAATTTAAACATAACAGTTCTGTGTTTAAAATGTAACTTAAAGCTGCACTAATCAATATTTTTGTATTAACAGATCAAATGACTATGTGACACTAATGACAATTTTATAAAATTCTTCACGCAATTATTCTTTTCAGTTTAGTCTTACTGACTGTTTCTTTTTAATTATACATAAGATCAAATGCTGCACACTTAAAGTTAATGTTACTTTCTCACCTGAAAAAAATCTCAAAATTTAACAAACTATTATAAAGGGACATAAATGATGAAGTGGCATCTGTAATGTTGCTGCTTCTCCAGATCAAGCTCCTCACTCCTGCATGTTTTCCCTACATGTACTGTATGTGTTTTTATTTGTTGTGTTTATGGATTTGAACTATGTGTCCCTTTATGTTGGCGCTTTGTCTCTTTTATGTGCTTTGTCCTTCAGGGCCACCGTACTTAAGTAATACCTGAAATATATTCAAATACAGCCAATAAGTAAATGCACGTTGATTGACATTCGTTCATCACATTATTATTACTATTATTTGTGGTAGTGTCATTTCAAGCTAACCCACATGTAGCCTGCCTCATTCTCATGTTTAGACTAAGATCAGTTTTCTGGGATACTGCATGTAATGAATGCATCTGTAAGTGTGTGTGTGTTTATGGGAGTTTGAGGGAGCGCAGACATATTTGCGTTCTGTTTAAAGTGGTGGTGACGTACACTGTTCTCTGTCGGTGAACTCAGAGCCCTCTTGTTAATGTTTACAGTCTGTAACGAGCAGTCAGTATGTGTGTGTGTGTGTGTGTGTGTGTGTGTGTGTGTGTGTGTGTGTGTGTGTGTGAATTAGATAGATTTTGGTGATATGAGGATAAAGCTGACGCAGGAAGCGTATCGTAAGTGTGTGTGAGTTCGACTGTGTGTGTGTATATATATAAGTGTGCATGTGTGTGTGTGTGTGTGTGTGTGTGTACATACTCTAACCCCATTAGATACTGTATAGGGGAATGTGGATGATGACAGACTTGAGATTGAGGGTGTATGTGGTTAAGTTTGGCATTTTTAGCTATACAGTTTCACTATGTTCATGCTAACATACCTATAATTAACAGCTTAATTATAAACAGCGTTTTCCCTAATGACCATCTATCAAACATTATCCAGTTAAGTGCAGCGCTCAATTCTGCTTTCATGTCGCCAGCTGCAAAAAATGTGTTGAAATTAAAACCACTGGTGACCTTTTTTGAAGAGCCAGAACGGGACGGAAACCACGTTTGTCCTTCTTGCTAAAAAACAGATTTGAATAAAGATTTGCATCTGGCATTTCCATGTTTCCTGGTGTACGTTTAAAAATCTAATATTATACCCAAAGCAGCTTGCTGTAAGTCAGTTCAATGTCAACTCAAAATGTACAAAGTGCACACAATATATTTACATTTACAACGCATGTTTGCATGTATATTGAATAATCCCATTTTCCTGTAAATACAAAAAGGTGCATTGGTTTTGTTTTTTCTTCATATGTTGACATTTCATTGACTGTATCATTCAGTCGTCACGTTTTCCTTTTAAAGCCACAGTGTGAGAACTGTCATTACATCAGAATGTGTAATCCTTTCGACCGCTGTTTGTCTGTCCTTGTTATGGTTTATTGTGCAACGTTTCGTGCACCTGAAGGCAGTTATCACAGCCAGAGATCTGCGTTTGGTCTCATTACGTCTATGATTTTTTGGTTTTGTTTCACTGTTGTAATGTTCGACCAGAGTGACAGGCAGGCCAACGAAACCTCTCACTTGTATCAGAAACCGTCAGAGTATCACAGAAATTGATATTGGATGTTGAAAGGAAGTAAACACCAGTGTGAACAGGCAATAAATATAGCAGAGCACTATTTAGCCTATTTTGTTGTGTAAGGTTTAGATCAAACCTCCAGCACAATCTTTTGCTCGGATGTCCTACATCTGGATTTTGCAGCAAATAAATAAATATATGCGTCATAAAAGTCTTTTAGATCACTATACGTAATAAAGTTGTGGAATAATTTAAATTTGAGTGGGAACTGTGTTTTTTTTTTTTTTGCATGTTGTTGAATTAGTCATTGTTTAAAGGAGCTATTTGTAAGTTTTGCTATTGATCCATAAAGCTAACGTTAGCATTAACAGCTGTTTACTTTACAGTCTTGACAAGAGCATCAGAAATCCTTGTGTTTACAATAAAAGAGGTTATAATACGTCCTCTGAGCAGCGCTACTCCTTCAGGGCAGACAGGAGTCAAACGGACTGGGGCTAGCTGGTTAGCATGCTAACTTCAGTAGGAGAAAAGAAGTGATAGAAACAGAAGCAAAACAAGAGGGTTGCTCTCAGCAAGTAAAGTAATGAAGGTGTGAAAGATGTTTAAATAACATTAACTGACACAATGAAGTATTAAAAAAAAATGTTGATGCTGAACAACATTTCTGGTAATTAAACAGCTGCTAATGCTAACATGAACTATGTAGCGTTAGCAAAACTTTCAAATAGCTCCTTTAACTTAAACTTAAACATATGAAGATTTCAACTTCCATACATTAGCAATGGATGCCAATTTGTATTTCGGGGAAAGGAGAAAGTTGTTTATTTACTGGTTTATTCACATTGGTTCACATTGGGTCCTTGCAGTCTGGTTCTATGTTTAGGACCTCACATCTGTGTTGAGATTATTTAAAGACAATCCAAAGGTATCAGTAAGGAAAGAATTGCTGTCTTCTCTTCTTGCTCTTTGTGCAGATGTTTGGCCTCTATCAACCGTGATATATTTCGGTCTTAAAGTGTGCTATATATCGCAAACCCCACATGACTCCCAGGCCACCAGGTGACCGAATCTGCACTTCATCATTGGAGGCAGCCTCCCTGCTCAGAGGAAGAAGCGTGTTTGCAAATGTCTCTGCAATATCAACAAATACTTTTACTGGTTGAGGAGCAGATGAGAAGGAGAAGTGTGTGACCTCTCCTCTTCAGTAATCACACTGGACGTTTACAACCTCAGCTCTGCACAGAGGGAGCCAGAGTCGGAGAAGTAAAACATATGTGGTCACTGTCAAAACAATGAAAAGGCTCGACTTGGTTCGTGGGAGGCTGAGCAGAGAGGGAAGGGGGGGGG